>NC_064811.1:122572549-122736888 GCF_023721935.1 Panthera uncia
CATATGTTCATCTATTTTTCTTTAAGTTTACCTATTTTTGAGAGAGACAGACAGTGTGAGCAGGGGAGGGAAAGAAACCATGAGAGACTCTTTTTAAATTATTTTAAAAAGTTTATTTATTTATTTTTGAGAGAGAACATGTGTGTGTGCACGAGTGGGGGAGGAGCAGAGAGGGGGGGGAGAGAGGGGGAGAGAGAGAGAGAGAGAGAGAGAGAGAGAGAGAGAGAGAGAGAGAGAATCCCAAGCAGGCTCCACACTGACAGCAGGGAGTCCTACGCAGGATGCAAACTCACAAACCCAGGACTGAATCATGACCTGAGCCAAAATCAGGAGTCAGACCGACAGAGACACCCAGGTGCCTGAAATCAATCTAATCTTAAGAGTTACCTGTAGGGGTGCCTCGCCTGGGTGGCTCAGTCAGTTAAGCGTCCAACTTCGGCTCAGGTCATGATTCCCCGGTTCATGGGTTCAAGTCCCTGGAGCCTGCTTTGGATTGTGGGTCTCCTCCTCTGCCTGCTCCTCCCCCACTCACTCTGTGTGTGTGTCTCTCTCTCTAAAAAATAAATTAAAAAAAAAACACTTAAAAATTAAAAAGAAAAGAATTACCTGTAGACAAGTCTTTTCAAAAACTAAATTATAAAACAATTCTTAAATTTCAAAAATTCAGTACATATACTTATTTACATTTATATATATTCTCTTGATTACTATGTGAGATATGTACTTTACTATGAATGGTCTGAGGCGAGTCTCCAAAAATAAGCATGCCTGGGTTCTGGGAAGGTATTAAAATACCCTTGCCTTAATCTCATGACATTAATCAGTAAATAGTTATTGACTGCCGATAATAATAATTGCATTTGATTAGCAAATATTTGTTGAACAGCTACTATGTACCACATACTCTTCTGGAAGTGTTAGGAAATTAGTAAAAAAAAAAAAATGAATAATTTTGTATCATTTGTGTAGCACTTTATAATCTTCGAAGCAGGTCTATATACATCCTTCATTCAAGCTTAATTACAACACTGAGAGAGAGGTAAACAAAGTATGGAGACTTATTCATTAATTCTTTATTTCCACAATAAATGCTACTCCAAACACATGGTGGATACTCAATAAATGCAGACACTGTGTGCTCTGTTCTTATTCCTTAAGCCCCTGAATTAGAGCACTCAATTAAATTTGAATTTCAGATAAACAACAAGCTATTTAATATAAATTTGTCCCATGCAATATTGTCACATACACTGTATTCATTTAGTGGGGCAACCATAACAAAGTACTACAGACTGGGTGACTTAAAAAACAGAAATTTATTTTCTCAGAGTTCTGGAGGCTAGAAGTCCAAGATCAAAGTGTCAGTAAAGTGGGTCTCTTCTGAATCCTCTCCTTGGCTTGCAGATGCCTGTTTTCTTATGGTGTCCTCACAGGGTCTTCCCTCTATACCTGCCTGTATCCTAATCTCCTCTTCTTATAAGACACCAAGCATATTAGATTAGGAGGCCCATCCTAGTAACCTCATTTTCTCTTAATTGCCTGTTTAAAGGCTCTATCTCCAAACACTGTTGCAATCTGAGGTACTAAGGGTTAGGATTTCAACATACAAATTTTGGGGGCACATAAATTAGCCCATAACACAGACTAAAACATTCTCAATTATTTATCTGAAATTGAAATTTGGGCATCCTGTATTTTTATTTGCTAAATCTGGCAAACCTACCTTGTAATTCTCTGGATTTCTCTGCCTCAGAGCTCTCTCCACTGCCGAAACTCAACCATGGGTAGAAACAGGCCAGAAGTGTAGGGAAGTTAAGCATAGTGTGAGCTGCCAGGAATCACCAGCTTCCTCTCTCTCTCTCTCTCTCTCTCTCTCTCTCTCTCTCTCTCTCTCTCCCTCTCTCTCAGAGATAATTCTGAGCTACAAAGTCTCCCAGAGGTTCTCAGTAGGTTAGCGTCCCAGCTGCCCATTAACACACTGCACTGGCTTCCTTCCCTTCTCTAACTCTCCTTCTCTGAGAAGTAAGGGAGATGATTCATTTTCAGAAATACCAAATAAAAGCTGTGCTGTCTAGTGGTTTACAACATATTGGAAATGTGTACAAACCCTCAACCCCCCCCCACCCAACACACACACACACACACACACACACACACACACACACACAATGGAGTCCCAAACCCTTAGACACTTCACTTCCTGGTTTTTCCCCCTATCACTTTCCCAGGCTTATTTTCCTGGGCTTTGCAATGAGCATGTGCCAAAGAACAAAGGAGAGACTGAAAATCTGTCACCTCAAGAAATGTACATTTGTTCCACTCAGACTACTTTTTACCTTACATGGGCATCGACGATATCCCGGAAAGTCTGTAACCTCTGTAGTTACAGCCAATGAGGAATCAGAGGAGGGACTTTCACACGAGGAGATAAACTGACTAACTGCCTCCAGTGTGCCTGTCCATCAGACACCTGCTCTCGCGCTTCACTGCGCTCTGAGTCTCTGAGCCCCTCCTTTGACTGGGTCAGTGGGCTCACTTCTCAAACCTTCCCACTCCCCTTCTTCACTTCCTGGAGTCATCTCCCAAAGAAATCTTCATATTTACATCTTTGTCTCAGCATCTGCTTCTGAGAGAACTCAACCAAAATGCTTATTGAACTAAATCCTCATTTTCAGATGAGAACTTTGGGGAGGATAGCAGATGTTGACGAGCATGGGGACGGATAATGTTGGGCCTTCTTTCCTTTATTTAGCACTGCCTCAAGTACCAATCATTAAAGTCCTGTCCTGTACCAGGCCCTGGGAGAGTCCCTTTACAGTAGCTCAGTTAATCCTTTCAACTACTCTGCATGGTAGCTACCTATTGTCAAATTGCAAATGGGGAAGTGGATGCTCAGAGAGATTTTCTGAAGTCGCATGGCCATGGTGACTGTCTTTTCCTTTGCTTAAGTGAGTTGAGAATACATACGATCTACATTTGAATAGCTAACTGCAAACACAAGACAGTGGGTGGAAGTGTATGACAGGTAGCTCAGAGAGGAAGTCCTACCGGAGTCCAAAGAGGGATGAGGGTGAACAGCAGGGAAATCTTCACACAGGAGATGGGACCTGGGCTGCGTCTTAGCACATAGGTTAGCTTCAGCTGTGAGAGGAAGGGTAGGGAGAGCGTTCTGGGGTGGATGGGCTCAGTGCAGAAGCAGCACTGGGCAGGTGTGCTGTGACTGTAAACACACGGATGGCCTGAGGATATAGGATATAGGGGACAAGGCCTTATTGTAGAGGCCTGGGAATGCCAGGTAAGAAATACGGAGTTCTTCTAAAGGCTTACATGGAGCAAATGAAGGTCGTTACAAGAAGAAAATTTACATGATCAAAAGAAGATTTTATCATGTCATCTGGGAGTAGCAGGCAGGCTAGCTTGAAACAGAAAGACTATCTAGTAGACCCCTGACAGTTCATGCCTATGATAATAAAGACCTAAATAAGAATAATAAACAGGAAGGTACAGACAGCGCTACAAGGAAGGAATTATCAAATCTGAGTCATGGAAGGGTCAGGGAGAAAAAGAATAACGAAAATTCCTTTACTGCACCAGGGTATGGAGGAAATGGCACCTGAACAAGAAACTGGGAAGTTGGGTATAAGAGGATAAGCAAACCAGCTCACTCAGGGTATGATCATTTCTCTAAAAAATTATACTCTAAGATTTTCTGAATGACCTGGAATTTTGACTATGTCCCCAGCTACACAAAAGTAACTCAAACCTATGGGTGAGGCACTTATCTCTTCTCTATCCTCCCTATTCCACCCATGACCTTGCCTAGCACCTAAGACCACAATCAGTTAGTTGTTAACTGTAGAGGACATCTGTTGTTTCTGTTTGCCCAATATCACTCCACCCCCCTCCCCATTCATCTGGTAATGGCATTTGTCTTCCCACTAAAAGACTCATTCCATGCTGTACAGGAGGGCCTGAATGCTGCCCCCCCCCCCCCGACCCCTACCTCACTCCACCTCACCCAACCCCACCCACCCCTAGCCCAGCTACAAAAACAAGCACATAGCCCAGACCTGGCCAATTAGACCACCCTGTACCCACTCCACAGCACAGGTTCAGGAACAGGCATGTGGCTGGAGCCAAGCCAATCATTAATTATAATTGTTATTAAGAAATAATAAGGAATTAGGGCACCTGGGTGGCTCTGTTAAGTGGTCGACTCTTGATTTCAGTTCAGGTCATGATCTCAGGGTTGTGAGATTGAGCAAGGCATAGAGACTGCTTGTGATTCTTTCTCTGTCTCTCTGTCTGTCCGCCTCTCTCTCTCTCTCTGTCCTCCCCTGTGCCCTTTTGCTCTCTCTCGCTGAAAGAAAGAAAGAAAGAAAGAAAGAAAGAAAGAAAGAAAGAAAGAAAAAAGGAAAGAAAAGAAAATACTTCTTTCTGCTACAATTAAGGTCCATAGTAGGAGTTCAGGGTTAAAAATTAAGGGTTAAAGATCAAAGGATGAGAGGAGGTCTAGGAAAGAGATAAGAGAAGCAGAGTCTCAGCAAAATTGTTTGGGCCCTGGGTCCAGCCATATCTGAAGTTAGCTGAACTTCTGAACTTTCCAACTACATCAACAAATTCTCTTTTTTTGCTTTGAGAAAAAGAAATTAGATTTCAATCACTTACTACCAAAAAAACGTTTGGGGCTCCTGGGTGGCTCAGTCAGTTGAGCGTCCAACTGTGGCTCAGGTCATGATCTCCCGGTTTGTGAGTTCAAGCCCTACTTCAGGCTCTGTGCTGACAGCTCAGAGCCTGGAGCCTGTTTCAGATTCTGTGTCTCCCTCTCTCTGACCCTTCCCCGTTCATGCTCTGTCTCTCTCTGTCTCTCAAAGATGAATAAACGTTAAAAAAAATTTTTAATTAAAAAAAAAGTTTTTATATAGTTAATTTTACTTACTAGCTTTTTACTAAAATGTGTCCTGCCTGTGCCAACAGCCCACATCATCTTAGAGATCATTTTATTGAAGTTTCTTCATTGGCCACCCTAGGTGTGTTATTCTTCCTCTCAACTCTGCCTCCCACACCTAGTTATTTGCATTTACTTTGAAGAACATTTAAAAGTTCTAGCAGCACACCCTCCCACATGTGACCACTAAGAAAGGAGGATCTCCAGAAAAGTTTCCAAAAAGAGGAAAGCAGCAATGGTTCAGCCCAGGTAACAACTGTAGCCCTAGCCAACACCTTGATTTCAGCCCAGCGAATACCTGAGCAGAGAATCCAGCCATCTGAACTATCAAAAGTGTGAGATAATCAACCTGGGTTAGTGTAAACCACTAACTTTCTGGTAATTTGTTACCCTGCAATAGAAAACTGACATATGCCAGGCACAACAACTTTTCCTTCACCTTGGAAGAGGTAACTTAAAATGTCCTAAATGACTAGGACCTTAGAAAACTGAAATGGAGACATATGGGCAGATTCCAATGAAGCTGGGTAGCTGGAACACCTATATTCTTTTTTTAAGTTTGTTTGTTTGTTTGTTTATTTATTTATTTATTTATTTATTTATTTATTTTTGAGAGAGACAGAGAGCATAAGCAGGGGAGAGGCAGAGAGAGAAAGGGAGACACAGAATCCAAAACAGGCTCCAGGCTCTGAGCTGTCAGCACAGAGCCCGATGTGGGGCTTGAACCCAGGAATCATGAGATCATGACCTGAGCTGAAGTCGGACACTTAACCAATTGAGTCACCCAGTTGCCCCAGGAACACCTATATATTCTGTTGAGCCTTCTTTGCCAAGAGAAGCAGTTCTTCCAACTCTGCTTAAAGAGGTTATAATTTCCCTCTGCCTGAAGAACTTTCCTGGCATACTGCAGAGGAGGTGTCTAGAGGCTGAAGGAGGTTGGAACTTTGAGCTGCAGCCTCAGACACAAAGACAATAGCCTTACAAAAACTGTTTAACCAGCTCCCACAATTGGATAAGGTCAAATCTTTGTTACATGCGTGTGTGTGTGTGTGTGTGTGTGTGTGTGTGTGTCCTGGTGTTTCTGCTTCTCTGGTTGAATCCATAGTGATGAAGGAGAGGTCATTGTCACTAATTCCATGTTCAAGGTATATTCTCTTTGCCCCAGGTCCTAGTGTCCTCCTAGTTTACCTTCCTCAAAGTGTTATTACCTACATCTCTGGAAGAGGCAAAATCATACCTATATTCCTCAATTTGGCTCAAGAGGTTCAGGACATATCAGGCTATCTTAATAAAATCATCATGAGTTATCATCAACCCATTGTTTATATATAAAAAAGAATGATGTGAGAAAACTTATAAGATTTTTGCTTCAAAAACTATAATTTTTTCAAAAGTGTTACCTTGATATTTCTCTTTATTCTGTGGGGGCCGGGGGGGGTTGTTTAAGGAATGTGAAAAATCTAAAAAAAAAAAAGATATCCTTTTGGTTTATATGCAAGAGAAAGAAAAATAAACTGGCTGTAGCAATCAGGCTTCAATAAGAGAAACAGAGCCACTAGCATATTATGGGAATAAGAGATTTATTAGAGGAAATAGACCACACACTAATGTGGGAGCAGCTGAGAAAGTGAAGGTCAAAGGACTTGAGAAAGAGTCACTAACTAGTTCTCGAAAAGCACTGGCATGAGTGGGTAAGTTGGAGCTTGCAGGGAAATCTGAGAGGCAACTGTACCCAGCTGCTTCAGGGATCATGAAGGGGGAAGATGTTCCCTCTGTAGAGCTAACAGCCTGCTTTGGGTTAGCAGGTCCAGCAGTTGGAAACCGGACAGTATGGAGGAGAACGAGAATAAGGTGGGACCCAGGGCAGCTCTGTGTCTGTCTGCCTCACCAGGATGGCCTACTGGAAATAATGGTCTTTGCTTCTCTTCAAATTTCCAAATCTCTTGGAAGTTCCTCTTTGACCAACTCTCACTGAAAACTGGACACAGATGAGGACTCCGGGAAGTGTAATTCCTAGCTTAACAAGAAGGCACAGCATCATCCAGCACACTAGCTAGGAAAAAAGAGGCATTTATTGAACCTAGGGTTCCTCAAAGAACTGAAGACAGGAATGAGATTAGGTCTCAGGAATACTCGAAAACAGGAACTCAGACACCATCACTTCTCTCAGTGTCTTGTCTCCCTTGTGGCACCTCCTTCCCTGCTTCTTTATCTGCTTCTCCACAGACTGACTTGTCCTGCAGGAAACCCGTGCCAACTGCTGACAACTCCTGAGTTTTATTTCTTACTGTTTCTTCAAATGTATTAACTGGAGAGACTCTCCTAGCTCTATCTCTTGGTGCCTCATCCAAGACATGCTGGGAAAGGACTCATTGGCCAGTGGACTGGGTCATGTTATAATATCGCTGCTCCTGCTTTACCATGTGGATGGAGAAGGAAGAAGTTTCCAGAGGAAAGTAGAGCAAAACAGCTCACAGGTATCCACTGCATGGGGAAGTACTTATAATATAACAGGCTCTATGCTAAGAGCTTTGCACATGTTATCTCATTTAATGCTTACGTCAACACTCTGAGGTTGTTTTCCTTCTTGTTTCCATTTTACAGATAAGGAAATTGAGGCTCAGAGAGATTATATCTTATGAAAAGTCCTAGAACTCGTAAGTTGTAAGATTGGTCTGCACTCCAAATACCACACCAGTGGCTTCCAATGTGTCAAGGAGCCCTAGTAGCTTTATTTGAATATCATTATGTGATGGGCTTTCCCCCAAGACTGCATTTCAACAAAACTTACCATTTGTTTAACGTTCTTAAGAACCACTATGCCATATTGTACTACCTTCCTTTCCCATTTCACAAGTAGCAGAGACACAAAATGAGGACCTACAATACACACCTAAAGAAAAGTTCTGACTCTTGGTACAGAGTTCTTTTTCCTATTCCACATAGCTTCTGCACTCTTGATCATCCACTGCAGTAAATACAATAAAAGCTACTTTTAATTTCTTGTAGCAAGAGAAAAGCTGTGTTCACTCTCAAGTTCATTTAGTTTAGCATAATCAAAATAAAACCCACACTTGATATAATCACATAAATTGCTACTGACACTACTTCAGACTCAAGAACCTTCTAATGCAGATAAATATCAAAGCAAAATGGAACAATAGCTTGAAAGTTCATTGTTTGTTTTCCTTCCAGAATTTCATTATCAACAATAACTAATAAATATTGAGCATGCTATTATAAAGTACTTACCAGGCATAATAGAAAAAATTGAGCATGTAAAACACAGCCCTAGCCCTTTTTTTATTTAAATTCCAGTTAGTTAACACAGTGTAATATTAATTTCAGGTGTACAATATAGTGATTCATCACTTCTATACAACAGCTGGTGCTCATCACAACAAGTGCACTCTTTAATCCCATCCCCCCACCTACCTCCCCTCTGGTAACTATTAATTTGTTCTCTATAGTGAAGAGTCTGTTTCTTGGTTTGCCTCTCTCCCCCTCTTTTTTACCTTTTGCCCGTTTGTTTTGTTTCTTAAATTCCACATATGGTATTTGTCCTTCTCTGATTGACTTATTTCACTTAGCATAATACTCTCTAGCTCCATCCGTATTGTTGCAAATGGCAAGATTTCATTCAAATGGCTGAGTAATATTCTATTGTGTATGTGTGTGTAGATAGATAGATAGATACACAGATAGATAGATAGACCACATCTTCTTTATCCATTCATCAATTAATAGATACTTGGGCTATTTCCATTTTCATTTCCACAATTTGGCTACTGTAGATAATGCTACTACAAACATCAGGGTGCATGTATCCCTTGAATTAGTACTTTTGTATTCTTTGGGTAAATACCTGGTAGTGTTAATTGCTGAATCATAGGGTAATTCTATTTTTAACTTTTTGAGGAACCTCCACACCATCTTCCAGAATGGCTGCACCAGTTTGCATTTCTGCCAACAGAGCAAGAGGGTCCTCCTTTTTCCACATCCTCACCAACACCTGTTGTTTCCTTGGTGTTGTTGATTTTAGCCATTCTGACTGGTGTGAAGTGATACCTCATTGTGGTTTGGATTCATATTTACCTGATGATGAGTGATTTGAGCATCTTTTCATGTGTCTGTTGGCCATCTGTACATTTCCTTTGGAAAAATATCTATTCATGTCTTGTGCCCATTGTTTTTTGATTATTCATTTTTAGGGTGTTGAGTTTTATAAATTCTTTATATATTTTGGGTACTAACCCTTTATTAGATATGTCATTTGCAAATGTCTTCTCCCATTCTGTAGGTTGCCTTTTAGCTTTGTTGATTGTTTTTCTTCACTGTGCAGAAGCTCGCTATTTTGATGAAGTACCAAAAGTTTATTTTTGTTTTTGTTTCCCTTACCTCAGGAGACATATCTAGAAAGAAGATGCTACAGTCAATGTCAAAGAGGTTACTGCCAGTGTTCTCCTCTAGGATTTTTGTGGTTTCATTCTCTATCAAAATACCAAGAGCAGTTTTCACAGAACTAGAACAAATCCTAAAATTTGTATGGAACCACAGAAGACCCTGAATAGCCAAAGGAACCTTGAAAAAGAAAATCGAAGCTGGAGGCATCACAATTCCAGACTTCAAGTTGTATTATAAAGCTATAGTGATCAAAACAGTATGGTACTGACACACAGATTAATGGAACAGAATAGAAAACCCAGAAATTAACCCACAATTATATGGTCAATTAATCTTCAAGAAAGCAGGAAAGAATATCCAACGGGAAAAAGACAGTCTCTTCAACATACGGTGTTGGGAAAACTGAACAATAGCATGCAAGAGAATGAAACTGAATGACATTCTTACAGCATACACAAAAATACATTCAAAATGGATTAAAGATCTAAAAGTCCTAGCCTTTTAAATTTGGTTGAGTGGATAGAACACAAACATGGAATATAATCAACTATTTATGGTAGCCTTCTAACCACTAATGAGTGATACGGAATAGGGAGTAACACTGAAGCCTGGAACAGTCAGAAAAGGTACCTCAGGAGAGATAGGAGTTGAAAGCTTGGACTTTAACACTTATTCCTACAATTCATTCATTCATTCATTCATTAAATATTTATTGAGTTGAGCATCATGCTTAATACATGTAAGAGTAAATGGGCAATGGTATATAGGCTGGAAAGAGGTATGAGAGAATCAGAAGAGACATTATTCCACTATCAATAGTACAATTGAAATGTGTACTCTTCACTCTCTCACCCACCAGGCACTTGTTGAGTATGTCTTGCCTTCCAAGTGCTGTGCTAGATCCCTCTTTAAATGAAGTAAAAGATAGCCCATCACTGTCTACAAAGATACAGAAAACATTTAAATAATAAGATAATTATTTGTAAGAATAAGTGCCCAAATAGGCCTTGTTAAGGACAACTAGGACTGTAGCACAGAGTAGGCTCAAAGAAATGGCACAAGGAAAACAGTATGCACCTGGTACCTCAAGTTCTTACCATTCAGCTACTTGGGAGGGGCACAGCCAGTCACCCCATGGTTGTGCTCCAGGAAAAATACATGGATCCTCTGCCACCTTGCATATTTATGGAAGCGATGAAAGGGGCAGGAATTATTCAACTGATTTGGGAAATTCAGTCTAGCTAGTACAAGAAGCACCGTTTCCTGGAATGTTAATTTACATATCAGCACCAGTTTCAAAAGAGACCTTGAAATGTATATCCCTCCTTGCTCAGCCAACTTATTGCTAGGCAGGGTTAACGTCCTTATCCAGGTGAGAAATAGTCCATCTTCTCAGCACTGTAGGAAATCAGAGTAAGGTGGGATGGAAAGATAGATCCACAGATAGGACTTGAATAGGTAAGAAAGGGGATTGGGCATGGCATTCTAAACAAGGGGCTAGCACAGGTGAAGGTGCAGAGGCAGAAGGCAGGATGCCATGTTCCCCATAGTAATTCAAGTGCTTAGTTTAGTGGCAATTAATAGGTAATTATGGCAATAAATAGGCAATTAATAGGTAAATATTTGTTGGCTGACTGAAAGATATTTAGGAAATCTGCAAGCCTAATACATCCCAAACTTAGCCCATAAAATAAGTGGCAAAGTCTTGGGATATATTCAAAGCCACAAGAAAAAAATGGCAACAACTTTACCAGATTTACTGGTACATTAATTTAAATTAAAACATATATGTAGATATATTTGTTTCAATTTTCTACATTATACAGGAGCGTATGTGTGTGTGTGTGTACATATATATATACATATATACATATATACACATACACATATATAACTAGATTGCAAAGTTTCAATAAATTCTTCAAACAAAACATGAGATTAAAAAAAAGAATGAAATCTTGCAATTTGCAACAACATGGATGGAGCTAGAGAGTATTATGCGAAACAAAATAAGTCACCCAGAGAAAGATAAATACCATATTATTTCACTCATATGTTGAACTTAAGAAACAAAACAAACAAGCAAAGGGAAAGGGAGAGAGAAGAAACCAAGAAACAGACTTATCTAAAGAGAACAGACTGATGGTTACCAGAGGGGAGGTGGATGGAAGGACATGGGTGAAATAGGTGATGGGGATTAAGGAGGGCACTTGTTGTGATGAGCACCAGGTGTTGTATGCAAGTGTTGAATCACTCTATTGTACACCTGAAACTAATACTACACTGCATTAACTAACTGGAATTTAAATAAAAACTTAAAAATATAAAATGAGAGAAACTTCTTCCTTGTGGTGACTTCAGGTACTATCTTAGACCCCTGGGAAACATATGTTAACTCTTCTACACTATTAGGGGTTCTGTACGGAAAAGCTGGAGAAGCATGAGTAATGGGTTCCTGTTAAGCAAAAGTAAAAGAAAAATGTGATGAAAATATCACCAAAGAGGTGAGTTGTAAGATTCCTAACCTTTTCTGGAAGAAAGAGTTGTTAGTTAAGACTAAGAACATCTTTTTCTTTAAATCAGAGGTAAACTGGATTATGTAGCCTCCACAGTAATTATTATTATTATATGTATGTATATAATATATACCATTATAATATGTATTATTATATAATTTTACATATAATACAACTAATTTAAATATAAATACATATAAAATAAATGTTATTGTATTATATATAATAAATGTTATAAATAGAAATACTAGTTTATATCAACAGGCTTCCACAATAAGAAAATGTCTACTTTTATAAACCATCTTAGGGGATGGGGCGCCTGTGTGGCTCAGTCGGTTAAGCGTCCGACTTCGGCTCAGGTCATGATCTCACAATCTGTGAGTTTGAGCCCCGCGTCAGGCTCTGTGCTGATAGCTCAGAGCCCGGAGCCTGCTTCAGATTCTGTGTCTCCCTCTCACTCTGACGCTCCCCTATTCGTGCTCTGTTTCTCTCTGTCTCAAAAATAAATAAACATTATAAACCATCTTAGGGGAAAAATAAACAAAAACAAAATGCTGCTATATGTAAGAATTTGTAACTGCACACACATACACTCTCCCAAATTTAAAATAATCCAATTAAGAAACCACAGTCCCCTCTTAAAGCTAAAATTTTTTAAGACCATGAATGAAGATGACAAAAGTATAGCTAATGAGATATAGGATCATAGTTCATTATTAGAAATTTTAAGGATTATCTATAAGTAGAAAGAAAACTGGACCACCAAGATTCACTTTGGTATATTTTGCATAAAATTTTACTAGTCTTCAAGTTTCAAAACTTGCTCTCACTGCCTTGCTTCACCTCTTTCAGAAAATATATGTTGCACAATTTGGGGCTCCCTGAGGTTAACTCGTATGGTCAGTTCAGTGTTGCTGTAAACTTCAGATCTGGATATTGTCCCCCATTTGCTCTTTGGAAAGATGCAGGGCACTTACTTCAGGACACCTGTCCTACTGTATTAGCTTATTAAAATTCTGGTGACAGTGTAGCTGAAAAGTCAAATGGAAAAGAATTTGAAAGTCTCAGCATCTTCCCTTCTGCTGATTTTTTAAAATGATTCTTGAGAAGAATGTTCCTATGCAGAATGACCAGGCTATGGCACCTGGAATCCCATCACTATAAGCCCCTTCATAATCGGTGTAGATGGCCACACAGTGCATGCACCCCATAGTGATGAGAATCAATCATGAAAATGGCTGAAATAATTGGGTCAAATCTACAGCAGGCCAGTTGAGTGGTCACATAAAAATGAGGGCATATTCACAAATCATAACGGATCATACTTTCTGTGGGTAAAATAGGAGTGATGATGGTGAAGTATCAGCCAATTTCCGAAGGACACTAACAACTAAAATGATGTCAATTATTAATATTTATATAGGTATGGAATAAAAATAAACAACACTGTTTATCATATAAATTTAGGCAGATTTATGTCCCAAACATCTAATTTCCAGCCCATTCTCTCTCATAAAAAAAAAAGTTAGCCAGTTATGGAAGCATTGGGGAGGTAGAATATTTTAAGCTGAAGTATTATTTTTAATGTTGTTTCATTATGCTAGGTTGGATTTCTTCCATTTGTCATTCCATATCCATCCTCTGCCCTTCTCTACTGTGTCTGTGCCCTGGGAGGCTAGTTTGTTTGGACTACATCAACAGGCTTCCTTGTCATCTGGCTTCCAGTTTGGCCAATAGAGGGCATGAATGGAAGATCAAAGAAAGGGAGGAAAGTGAGGTTGAGCATTGTTTCAGCTCCCCTTAATGAAGTCATCCCTCCACAGAAGGTCATAACTCTTTTTAGATGGCCTGTTCCACACAGCCTCTCTGTCTTCAGGTTCCAGCAACTACTTCCTCCTTTTTGCCCTGCTACTGAACCACCCCGACTGGTTTCCACACTCCTTGACAATTATTCAAAATAATTGTCTGATGATAACAACAGGTGTGGCAGTTTCCCTCTACCTTTTGCATACTTTCCTTGATAAACCTGAGACAAGACTCATGGAACACACCTTCAGTATTATCTCAGACCTTCCTCAAGGGCATGTTGGCCTCGCCTCAAGGGTATGTGGCTCCAGGTCTAACAGCTGTCTTGGGGATGGAAAGCAAGTAATTCTGTCAGGTTGACTTAACCCAGGCCTCTATTCATCAAATGTACAATTTTTTTGGTGATACAAATCAAGTACGTCTGGCTATCTAGTTTAATCTTTACTAGGAGACAATTCATTCATAACATTTCTGCTTGCTTTCTATCAGCTTTTGTTCTCAACTACCTTTGCAAGGCTTTCTAAGTCAAACAGCCTTGGAATGTAGAGATAATATCTCCTTTCAGGAAAAGAGCACACTTGTTTCCTGACCAGGATAATAAAGACAAGGTCTCCCTCCAGGGCGAAGGTAGGCAGGTTTGCATGCAGGCCCTTATAAGAGATTGGGGGATTCTAAGTTTGGAGTTCCCCATCTGTGATGCAAACCCACTTCGTTCACAGCATACACTCACACCTTTCCACCTCACTTGTAGGACTTGGAAGGCAAGGGAACCAATGTAGGTATGCAACTCACACTGCCTACTGTGCTGTGAGTAGAAAAGTTGTCTCTGTCTCCTTTGTCTCTGACCAAGATACCTCATATCTTCTACTGGCATCTACAAAACTATGGCAGGCTAATCTGTTAGTCTGCAAACAGGGTAAAAACATTATACCCTTCACAGCTCTTAACAGTCCAAGGACTCCCACTGTAACCGAACTAACTTTAACTCACTCCTTGATGAGTCACAGAAACTACACCAGGTGGAGTTGTCACACAAAGTAAACTTTATCTGCAGCAAGTCATGTGGAATAACTTTCAAAGCCATGATTCCTTGAGCAAGGGTGAATGGGTTCCTTTTATTTAGAGTTAAAATGAATATTTACATAGAAGAGCCTATGTCATCATAAGGTGGGCATAGGGTGGCACATGTTCCTTAAGGAAACATGCCTATACATACATATTGTATGTTATGTAAAGAAGGTTTGTGCTCCTCCTTCGATGGAGATTTTGGTCTCATAATGAGGTAAAGGTAACCATTGGTCACTCCATGCTCCATCTGTGCAGGCGTGAGTCAAGGTTAAGTTAAAACTGGTCTGGATGGGGGCTTCTGGGTGGTTCAGTCGGTTAGGTGTCCAACTTCAGCTCAGGTCATGATCTCGCAGTTTGTGAGTCTGAGCCCCTGCTGTCAGCATGGAACTGCTCCGGATCCTCTGTCTGTCTGTCTCTTTCTCTCTCTCTCTCTCTCAAAAATGAATAAACGTTAAAAAAAAAAACAAAAAAACAAAAAAAAAACTGGTCTAGATGGTCTGGGCCCACTTGGGTAGAACTTTGTGTGGGCAGTTGTTATTGCTTGAGGGTAGTTTCTGGTTCCATCACAAGATGCTATGTGCCTCAGGTCTTTGCCTGAATTAAGAGACAAGCTGGAAAGAAGAGCTTAAGGAAAAATGCAGGACAAATGTCGTGGGTACAAGCAGGTGAGCAGTAAAAGGCAGGACTTGGGGTCTAGCTGGTGACACCATCTCAGTAAGCAACCATCCTGAAGCCATGTATTTCTGTACCAGCCCTGCTGCCTTTTATACTAACTGTAATCACTTTTCCTCTGATCATTAAGTACTGCTACTTGGCTTATATCATGTCTGGATCCCCCCTACCCTCAGTGAAATTAGGAAACCTATCTTAAGTGTGCTATTCCTCAGTAGCAGCTACAATTACAGATGATAGCCATGAAAGCATTTTCCAAAGAGGGTGGTACTTATTTTACCAATGTATTTTTCCTGCACCCCTTCTGAGGGAGACAAAGTTAGAGGGTAGGGGACTGAATGGACTGCACATGAAAAATTCACTTTAGCACCCCTAGTCCCAGGGTCTCTAGATTCCTCCCTCTACATTATGCCAAGGGAATTTTTGCACCTTGACTTCATCTAGTGTGGCCCCATTGAGTCCAGGCTTTGGTTATCTAGAATTATTCTAGCTGCTCCAATTAGCAATATTTGTTGAAGGGAACAGAGTGCCAGAGGGTCTTATACCAGCAATGAAATATCGCACCCTGAAAATGACACACACGACTTTTGCTTATAAGCTGTTGGCCAGAACCACATGCCTCCTCCTGTAAGGGGGACAGCTAAGAGTAATCTTTCAGGGTGCTGGAGAGAGAGAAGAAAACTGGGTATGTGTCAGCACCACACCAGGTGAGTCAGGGCTGCCACAAGTGATAAAGAGCTACACTATCACAAAATATTTATGCACCCTGATGGACAGCCCTCTTGGCTATGCATCCTCTCTCATTTCTCCTGAACCACTACCAGAAACACAGTTCCTGAAATCCTCGACTTGGAGGATTGCAGCAGCTTTGTTTTATGTTAGTCATTTCTTTGCTCCCTCTCAGGAGCCTTTTGCTAGTACAGTTCATTGGCGTCTTCTGGACCTAGTAGAGCCAGGTTGTATAGTTGCTACTTACGTTTTATAATGGAATGCTACTGGGCATGCCCAGCGTTATGGTTCAGTGATCACATAATAGCTGATTTGTGATGGGTGATTTAGGTTGTCCAGTCACTTAAGAGTCCCAAAGTCAGATGCTCAGTTTCCATCAGGACTCAATAACGAGTTATGAACTGCTTTTCAAAATGAAGAACAGTTATAGCATGAACTTCCTCCAAAACCTTGTCTAATCTGGGGCCTGCCATGGTCTCCAGACCCCATCTCTGCTGCCAGGCACACTTCCACTGCCATTAGATCTGCTAGGCTGTAAGGCCCAACAGGCATGTGAGCTTGCTTAGTGGCCTGGACCTGTTACAGAGCTAGTTCTTGTTCTAGGACCCACTGAAAACTGGCAGCTTATGGGTTATCTGCTGCATGCTGCAGCATGCCCAAATGTGGTATAGGTGGTCACCACAATCCGGAAAGCATCATACACTGTGCCTCTTTCTTTGTGGTGGTTGGGGCAAGGTACTGCCACTTATCTCTCTGTAGAAGGTATCGCCTAATATGCTCCGAATCACTGGACCCCTTGAAACTTCATCAAAGTGGCAAGGCCCTTAGGAGCACCTGGTGGCTGGGACGGTTAAGCATCCAACACTTGATTTTGGCTCATGGTCCATGAGTTTCAGCCCCACTCATGCTGACAGTGCAGAGCCTGCTTGGGATTCTGTCCCTCTCTCTCCCTGTCTCTCTGCCCCTCCCCTGCTCTCACTCGCTCTCTCAAAATAAATGAATAAACTTTTTAAAAAGTTGGGGGGCCAAGGCCCTTAGCTATCACAGTTTATTGTTCCAGTCAATATACATCTAAAACTACAGCTGCAATTAACATCATAATCTGATTAGGTCTGCAATAATCTATTATTTTTCAAGGCCCTTTAGCCTTTTGCTCTGGTCACATAGAAACATTTTATGCAAATATAATAGGAATCACTATCCCAGCTTCTCTCAAGGTTTTTATGGCAGTGGTAATTTCTACAATCCCTTCAGAAGTATTGCTTACCAACTGGTGTACTGTGTGGGAAGAGTTCCAGAGCCCTCATTCCAAAGGAAAGGGAACCAGAGAATGGCCTTTCGTTAGTTATCAAGTATATGTGTGTGTGGATTCTCACCATATGTTCTACAACTGTAATAATAAACACCATATATTCTATAATTGTAATGAAACACTAGTGCTCTATAGTTCCAACTAGACCCACTGTTAGCTGAATTTGAACCAAGACTTTATCTAAAGCCTGACATCCATAAGCATCTACTTTGGTGGACTTTTGTAGCGTTTTGGGTCTCTGGGGATCAGTGTAAAATTAGCATCAGTATGCAGTAGTTCCCAGAAGTTCTGGATATTTCTCTTTCCTCAGTGCACAGTCCCCTGGGTAAATAGCTATGGGTCACTCTGTGGAAAGCTCTCCACTCTGTGGAGGAAATGCACTGTATACACCTATGGCTATACTGCAGTGTTCTTTCTCAGAGGCTCTCTTGCCTCCACCTCTGTTGAAGGGCTTCAGATCTACACACTGGCTTAGTTCTGGGCACCTGGTAAGAAGACATGAATCCAAACAGTGATGTCTGGTTAGTTTCTCCCCAGCTGAGCTCAGAGTATTCCTTCTATGTAAAGCAGAACCTGAGTAGGCTGCCCAGTTGTTTCAAAACACACCTATTACTATTTTCTGTTGATTCATTGGACTGACCACACTAAACAGATCTTTGCTGGGATCTACCACCTAGCCTCTACCCCTCTGAAATTCCATTTTCTCACTGTAATCAGGAAATGCAATTTTTGTAGCACTTCCCACTGTCTTCTATGGGTTTCAGGACAGAGTCCCACAGAGATGCTTTCTTGTTCCCTTACCCAATGCGTGGTGAAGGAAGTGGCCTCTGGGCTTTCCCAGAGGGCATACTGGGTTTGGAGAATCAAATCAAGAGGCTGCCACTGCCTCCAGCTTCTTCACAGAACCCCAGAATGCTGCTAGAAGACCACAGCTATGCTGAACACCTCATTCTGCCTTCTGAGTAACAGAGAATGCATTACTGGAGGAACCTAATCACTACAGAACTTTAGCTCCAAAGGGTTTGAGAAATGTACTGTCTAGCTGGGTGGCTATGTCCCTGATCACAAGTCTTCTCCTATGGCAGAAGGGAAGACCAGGCAGATGTGGGAGGATTACCTCCAGACTGTCATGCTTCACTCTCCTCTACTGGTTTCCTCCCATTAGCATTTAAACATGCTCAAGTCACTGTTGTTTTATTTCATTTTTGGATTAAAAAACAAAACAAAACCCTTCCCTCATCTCTATGTCCCCCTGTATTTCCACCTCCTTATTCTATATAGTTCTACATTATGAAAGAATTGTCCTCAAATACTTAGTCACCGGTGGATGTAAGAAAGTCTGAATTCAGCATAGGAAAGGAAGCTCAAGATATCAATCTGCAATGTATGAAACTGACAGCTGTGAAGTGACTAAAAGTTGATGATGATTCCAGTGTCAGGTCATTTACTAAAAACATCAGGTGTGATAGGAAAATAATGGGCCCCAACGATGTCCATGTCCTAATTCTAGAAACTGTGAATATGTTACTTTGCACAGCAAAAGGGATTTTGCAGATGTAATTAAGGACCTTGAGATTATTTTAAATTATCTGGGTAGTATCAATCTAGTCACACGGTCCTTAAAAGTATAAGATGAAGAAAAAAGTGAGGACTCTTGAAAGGAACTCAACCCACTGTTGCTGGCTTTGAAGGCAGAGGAAGAAGACCATGAACCAAGGATGTGGACATCCTATAGAAGCTATGGACAGCCCTTGGTTGATGGCTAGCAAGGACAGGAGCTCCAGTCCTACAACTTCAAGGAACTGAATTCAGCCAATGACTTGAATGAGCAAGGTAAGATATTTTCCCTAGAGCCTCCAGAAAGGAATGTTACCCTGCCAACTCCTGGGTTTTAGCTCTTTGAGGTCCATGCCCCCAGAACTGTTAAGATAATATACATTATTTCATCAACTAAATTTGTGGCTGTTTGTTATGGCAACAACAGAAAATAAATCAAACAAGGTATGGGGTGCCTGGGTGGCTCTGTCAGTTAAGCATCTGACTTCAGTTCAGGTCATGAACTCTGTCCTGTCAGCTTAGAGCCTGGAGTCTGCTTCAGATTCTGTGTCTCCCTCTCTCTGTGCCCCTCCCCCACTCATGCTCTGTCTCTCAAAAATAAACATCACAAAAAAATTTTTTTAATAAAAAAATAATAAATCAAACAAGGTACTTTTGCCACACAAGTCTTCCTTCCTGGGGACACTTATTATAAAACCAGAGTCCCTGAGATTAGGGGGAGTTGAAAAATGTTAGTTCCGGGACAACTGCCTGACTCTTATATCCTGAGAAAAGGTTCTAGGGAGAGTATCAAGCAGGAAGGGAAAAATCAAAACTAGAAAACTGGAAAGCATACATCATAGGATTTGCACAATAGCAGCAAAAAATTCTAGTTCTACCTCTAAATAGTAAAGATGATACATAAATAAGGACACTGGCCCAAGCCTGGTGGGACTCCATTTAGAACTATGCGTACACAGAATACTGATTGGTTCAACAGTGCAGGAGAGGTATAATTCTCACCCCACCCCCATATCCTACCTATGTAAAAGCACATAGACATGTGCTTTACCTGAGTTCACACAAGTGCAATTCACAGCCTGAATATATGAGAAAAGTAAGAGTTTTACCTTACTCCATAGAGAGCTCTCCTTACATTTGAAGAAGAAAACTATTCCTCCACAGTAGATTAAAATCCTCCCATGTATTCTCTTTACCTCATGTAATTTGTCAAAGCCTTCTTTCTATAGGGATCACCATAGTCTAGCATCTTAATGTACAAATGAATGACATATTGATTCTTGTTTAAATCCTAAAAGAATTTCTCAATATAAAAACATTTTCTTTTCCCATATTTTTATAATGCACAGAATATTCTTCCTAACCAGAAATACCTTCTCTCCCAAATCTTTTGAATTATCTAGTCTTGAGCCTGTTACTTAACATTAAGGTTTTTCACATTTCTTTCAGACTGCAGAAGTGTCACTTAAATCAGCCTGAAAAGAAAACATCCATGGAGGTAAGAGAAAAACAACTTTCCTACCAGACAGAGCTACTGGAAAGTTCATCTAGTGAGTAATAATTTATAGGAAAGGTAATTTATTATTTACTGTGCAAGTTGTTGGCACCATTCACAGCACCTTCTTCACTTGAGTGACAAAGGCCAACATGTACAACTAAGGATTATCAGGTGGCTTAAGATACTTTATCACCTTTCTTGTGAGAAAACTAAAGAACCCTACAGTCATTAATCCAGTAATTCTAGTAACACACTTTTGAAGATGAGGGCAAATGTTCTATTCATTTAAGTATTTATTTCTGTAGTTTAAACACAGAGCCTTTATAAGGAAAACCCAACATAAAAGTTAATGTACTAAAGGAAGAAACCTGAATCAAGAATGTAAAAATTAAATGTGTAACCAAAGAAAGCCATCAGAAATTATTGCTAGGCAAGCCCTGGAAATGTGGGAAATTGTAATTGGGATAAAATAAGAAACAAGGCCAAGGACAAAGGCAAATCCAAATCAGAAACCCAGGTAGAAGATCCTAGGACTGTAATTCCCAAACTGTGTGCTCAGGGGCATAGGACTCTGGAGTGAACTCACAAGGCACCATGAGATATTTTAAATGTTTCAGAGAAACACAGAGACATTTGTGAGACATCATATGAATGTCTATGATTAGGTTGTTCGGACTTAATTACTTAATAAATGGAACGCTACAGTATTTCTTAGGCTCAAGACACTATGAAAAAAGTCCAACAATGCTATGAAACAAGAAAGTTTGGAAATCTCTGCCTTAAGGACATACCAGGGTTCAAAAGACATAGCCTGCCTAGAGTAGAACCGGAAAGGTAGATCAGGGGCGCCTGGGTGGCTCAGTCCATTAAGTGTCTGTCTTAGGCTCAGGTCATGTTCTCGCGGTCTGTGAATTTAAGCCCCACATCTGGCTCTGTGCTGACAGCTCAGAGCCTGGAGCCTGCTTCAGATTCTGTGTCTTCCTCTCTCTCTGCCCCTCCCCTGTTCGCTCTCCGTCTCTGTCTCTCTCTCAAAAATAAGTAAACATTAAAAAAAAGAAAAAAAAAGAAAAGAAAAGTAGATCAAAAGTAAAAAGGACAGCGCCTCAAGCCTCTGCATGCCTCCTTATACATGGTAGGGCCTTTCACTCTACTGTAGCTTTAAAGAAAGGAACCTTGTACCCTATTACTCTGAATTTACTGCAGCATCCCTTCAAAATCAATGAATCTTGCTTGTAAATCAGTGAATCTTACTCTTAGTAACAAAACCAAAACCGTGATTTTTTCATTGTTGGTTGGGGACCAAACAACTAAAGTTCCCCAAATATTTAGTATGAGAAAGTCTACTAAAATTTAAATACTTCTCTAGTGAAGAAATGAATGAACTTTAAGATTCATTCAGCAATAATAGTCCATTACAGAAGTTTTAAAATTTACTCTAAATTAGGGGTTGGCAAACTTTTTCCATAAAAAGTCAGATAGTATTTTTAAATATTCTTTTCTTTTTTCTTTTTCTTTCTTTTACAACTCTAAAAATGTAAGAGCTAACTGAAAGCAGTGGGTATGTTCACATTGTTGTCAACCAATCTCCAGACCTATTACATTTTGCAAAACTGAAATTCTCCATCCACTGAACTAACATAATAATTCCCCGTTTCCCCTTGTATACCCGTGTGCATCGCAGCACTGGACACCATTAGGGGATAGAAAGTCAAAAGGTCAAAGTACACACACCAATGTTCACAACAGCAATATTCACAACAGGCAAAGGTGGAAACCCAAATGTCCGTTGACAGATGAATGGGCAAACAAAATGTAGTCTATACAGCCTTAAAAATGAAAGAAATTCTGATACCTGCTACATGAATGGACTTTAAAAATCATTATGCTAAGTGAAATATACCAGATGTAAAAAGGACAAATATTGTATGAATCCACTTACATGAGTACCTGGAATGAATTCATATAGACAGAAAGTAGGATAGTGATTACCAGGAACTGGGGGAAAAGGGAAATGAGCAATGTGTTAAACAGATACAAAGTTTCAGTTTGGGATGACGAAAAAATTATAGATATGGATAGCAGTGACAGTTTCACAATAAGATGAATGTACGTAATGCCCTGAACTGTACACTTAAAATGGTTAAATAGTAAATTTTATGTTATTTTACCACAATAAAAAAAAAATGTAAAAACATTTCTTAGCTTCATGAGCCATATGGAAATAGACTGGAGACCGTAATTGGGTTGCAGGCCATAGTTTGCTCTGAATCATAAGACCCACTAAACAAAATGACATGAAATACTTAGAAGTTTTTTTGAATTCACTGTAATTCATTTTTATTTCAACATGAACATGTTAAACAGATTTTCACATTTAATGTATTTGTTACACTTAACAAGTTATAAGTGTACCCAGTAACTTATAAGTGTAGCCAGTAAATGTTTGAGAGAAGTCTCTTTAAGATGAAGTCAACTGAGGCCACATTGGGGCACCTGCGTGGCTCAGTTAAGTGTCCAACTCTTGATTTCAGCTCAGGTCATGATCTCACGGTTAGTGAGATGGAACCCAGAGTTGGGCTCTGGCTGACAGCTTGGAGCCTGCTTGGGATTTTCTCTCTCCTCCTCTCTCTCTGCCTCTCCCCCACTTATGCTTGCTTTTGTTCTCTCTCTCTAAATAAATAATAAGCATTGGAAAAAAAAAAAGACGAGATCAAAATGTATATAAGGACATACAGACATACACATAGAAATCAGGTATTACATGTAATATGTACAGCTTTACCTGTTATAGATGTAGGGAGGTATAGAGGAGATAGAAATAAATAAATAAATAAACCACGGTGTCTTTAACAAAGCTTAAAATGTAGCCTGAACAACGTAGTAGGTAAAGCTGAAACTTAATGGGCAAAAAATACTCAAAGTTCAGATTTTAAGTTGGATATTACAGCTAGTTCCACTTATATTTTCTTTCCCATTCATTTGGTACACAGTAGACCATTTTCCCTCCCATTTAGGGGAGAAGAGAAAATGGTACATTACAAAATCAAGCATAATGTAAAGACCTGCTCATATCCCTTCCCTACATTTGCAACCTTTAAATCTAACACTCACTTAACTCTTTCATTGGTTAGCATAATCTCAAATTCTGAAGGCAACATACTCCTAAAAAAGAAAACCCTAGACACCTTATGAAGGCTCAAAGTCAGCTCTAGGCAAAAAAAGGAAAAAAAAGAAAAAAAAATCACTCTAAGCAAGAAGCCTTTTTCCAATAGATAGAGTGCACATAAATATGGAGACAAGAGACATGGTTTCAGTTATCTACTCACTGGAAAAGATGCGTAACAACCCTACACAGAGAAGTAAAATAATCATTTTTATTATGCTTATGAATTCTTTTTAAGACTTTAACTTTATTGTTTTTTCAGAGCAGTTTTAGATTTAAAACAAAATTGAAAGATACAGATAATTCCTATATTACCCCTAGCCCCTCCACACATGCATAGCCTCCCCATTACCAGTATTGTCCACCAGCATTGTACATTTTTTATCAAGGATGAATCTACACTGACACATCAAAATCACCCAAAGTCCACAGCTTACCTTAGGGTTCGTTCTTGGTGTTACACATTCTATGGATTTGGACAAAAGCATAATGACATACATTCATTAACATTATAGAGTATTTTCATTGCTCTAAAAATCCTCTATACTCTGTTTATTCATCTCTCCTTTGTCCCCGTCTGGGAGCCACTGACTTTTTTTTTTTTTTTTTTACTGTCTCCATAGTTTGTCTTTTCCAGAATGTCACATATTTGGAATCACAGTGTGTAGCCTTTTCAGCTTAGTAGTATTCATTTAAGGTTCCTCCGTGTCTTTTCATAGCATGGTAACTCAATTCGTTTTAGTGCTAAATAATATTCTGTAGTCTGAATGTACCGTTGTATATTAATCCATTTATTTAATGAAAAACATCTTGGTTGCTTCTAAGTTTTGGCAATTATGCATAAAGGTGCTATAAACATCAATGTGCAGGTTTCTGTGTGGACATAAGGTTTCACCTCCTTTGGGTAAATAGTAAAGAGTTCAATTGCTGGATCACATGGTAAGAGTATATTTCATTTTATAAGAAACTTCCAAACTATCTTCCAAAGTGGCTGTACCATTTTGTGTTCCCACTAGCAATGTATGAGAATTCCTTTTGCTTCACATCTTCACTAGCATTTGGTGTTGTCAATTTCTAGATTTAGGCCATTCTAAGAGATGTGTAGTGGTAAGTCATTTTTTTTTCCACTTTGCATTTCCCTGATGGCATACGATGTGGTGCATCTTGGCATATACTTATTTTACATCTGTATATCTTCTTTAGTGAGGTCTGTAAAGGTGTTGGCCCATTTTTTAAATGAGCTTTTGTTTTCTTATTGTTGAGTTCTAACAGTTCTTTAAACATTTTGGATAACAGTCCTTTATCAGATGTATATATATATATATATATTTTTTTTTTGCAAATATTTCTCCCAGTCTGTGTCTTGTTTTCCATTCTCTTAAAATCGTGGATTCTTCAGGTCAGGAATTAGGACAAGACAGAGCAGGAAAGGCTCACTTTGGTCCACAAGTCTAGGTCCTCAGCTGGGAAGGCTGAAAAGGCTGAAGGGTAACTAAATGGCTGAGAGCTGGAATCTGCTTCTCCATTCTCATATCTGGCACCTAGGCTAACTGGAGGGCTGGGCTCAGCTGTGACTGTCAATCAGAGTACATTCAAGGGGTCTCCCTATTGCCCTGGGCTTTTCACAGCACATGGGACTCAGGTAGTCAGACTTCTTACATGATGGCTGAGAGTTGCAAAAGCAAGGGTTTCAACAGACTGCATGGCCTTTTATGACCTAGCCTCTGAAGTCACATATGGTGACTATGATCACTTTCTCTATATTCTCTTGTATAAATCAATCATAAGCCCATCCAGATTTAAGAGAAGACACAAAGTATATCTTTTCATGGGAAGGACATCAAAGAAGTCATAGCCATATTTTAAAACCACCAAGGGCATATTTGTATAGAGAGATGTGAAGACACATACCAAAAGGTTGACAGCAGTGCCCACCTCCCACGTTCCCTCAAAGTGAATTTTATTAACTTATTATTTTAAGTCAGACTAACACAAACATATTCTCCATGGATGGCAAAATTCCATCTACCTATTTTCATGTAATACGGTAACAAACAGAAACTTCATTTCATCTATATAAACTGCATCAAGAATGAATAATGTCTTACTTTGGGGCCTAGTACCATCCGCCAGTTACAACAACTTCTTATCTTCCAAACACCATCAAGCTCAGATCCACCCTCAGGTTTAGACTAAGTCATATCCAGAAAGAATACAGAGAATACATATACCAGATAAAGTAAGTAGACTAGAATCACACCAGCATTATGATTGCTGAAATTGGTGGCCATTCTCTATCTCAGTAATTGCTAGACTTTAGGATCTCGTGGACCAAGAAAAATTTCAGAAATAAACCAAATGGGAGCAAATAAAGTTAGCAACAAATATTTCTTCAAAGAAAATTATTTAGAAAATAACTACTCTATAACTGTCATTGGATAAAAGAAATAGAATGAACAATTTCAATATAATGCACAATCCTTAAGAGTAAGTTTCACTAAATGAAAAACTCACTATATTTTTTTCTTATTTCTCTGCTGATCTGTAGCAACTTCACCATAGATGAACCCCAGTTCACAAACTGGTGTGCAAAACTACTTGTCCATCTGACATTCTGGTCTCTTCCATCTCTTACTTTATTCTGATAGTTCTACAACTTTAGCTTGCTCCTAGGAAAGACAGACAAATAAGTAATTAAAACACAACATGAATGCCATAAGGATACAGGGAACAAAATCAAGAAAGTTTTCACAAATTAGGTTGAAAAAGGTTTGCCCCTGGGAAAGAATGAGGAAGACTATTAAAGGTGGCAATGACTGTGACTGAAAGCATAGATACAATCTACGTATGCAGTATATCCAAGGAAGATACATTGTGAATCAAAAAAGTAAGCAGTGGTTATACTTGATTGTAGAGCAAGGGTTACTTTTCTCTTCTATATTCTTCTATTTTCTGAAATTTAACACTGGAATATGCATAAATTTAATGATCGGGAAATACACAATTATTTTGATTTTGTAGATTACCCTTAGGAAGAAGAAACAAAAGGTCTATTTCCCTTTGAGAAAGCAGTTTGTATTAAAAGAGGCCAGGTTGGAAAATGGAGATGTTAAAGACTGGAGGATGGATGCAGAAATGCAGCTCTAGACTTTGGCCAGGGCAGATGACACTGGGGAAGATAACATTCCCTCAATGCCTCTGTTAGAATTCTAGGCTAGGTGTACTCAGACTGAGGCCTTCTTGTCCACAGTCATGAGTCAGAAACTCTCAGGTGGCAGGTGTGTCTGACAAGTCAAATGCTTAGTAGTGCCTTTGGAATCAAGAGACCAAAGTTGGAATTTCAGCTCTACCACTAACTAGCTCAATGAACAAAGGCAAATTACTTAACCACTTGAAACTTTTTTTTTCATCTGTAACATGGAGAACTGCCTACTTTTCTGGATTTAGATTAACTGATATAATGTAGGTGAAGAATTTAGTACAATGCCTGCCCCTCAGAACATGAGAATTATAATAGAGGACACATTTGCATATCTAATTGAGAAGTTAGATGTTTGCTTTGTTGGTTTTAAAAGGCTTTAAGATCCTATTTGCCATTTGTTGTATAGGTTTAGCTAAAAGCTGTCAGTTGGAACGTCAAAACCTTTTGAAACTTAAATGTATGAGTTTTTCACACGAGTTCTAAATGCGGAAAGGATATTCAGTATTTGCAGTTGCTTCTAAAATTCAGCTACCTTTAGAATTTTCTGCAAAATCCAGAAATAATTAAGTAGCCCTCCCGTAGTTTCTAACAACTGATAGAAAACTAGGAGGACGCTTTCCATTCTTCTCTTATTCCATCCGCTCCCCTATCCACTCACAGAGAGAACCGGAGATTTCTATGCAAATAAATGGCTCAGTTATAAGGTCTTACCCAGGCTTTCTTAATGCTGGAATACAGTCAGCAGAAGAACATAGTAGGTGTCCCTCAAGTGTTCTCCATCAGTTCTTACAGCTTCCAGAATCCTATTCACGGGCCTTTGGGGCAACCGGTACCAATTCCAACAATTCCTAACCATCTCCTCTCCTACCAACCTCCCACCCTTGCTACGCCTCTCTACAGCCCCTCCCCCCGCAAATGACCAATCAGAGAGTGTAAAGTGAGGCGGATGGGGCGGGCCCAGTTTGGAGCTGTCGACGAATCAGCAACCTCAGACGGCGGGGGCGGAAACGGAAGCCCTGGGTTGGCTTTGGGTTCCGTTGTGGGGATGTCCCGTGGGAGTGAGTGAGGAAATCCTGGGGCCGGCAGGTTTGAGTCCTCACCTCCAATCTGCCAGCAAAATCGGGCGAAGAGACGCCTGCAGACGCGGGAGGGAGAAAGCTCGACCGCCCAAGAAAAGAGCAAGTGGGCAGGCAGCGGCGGGGCAGAACCGAACTGTATGCAGGGTCTTTAGGGGCCGGTCCTGGTCGGCGCCGCTCACCTCGAGGCCATGGTGCAGGCGGTGCTCTGGGCGATACCCAGGTGAGGGCAGCGGCTCCGCCCGGGTATTCCACCACCGAAAACTGGGTAGATGCGGTGTGGGGAAGAAAGGATGCTGCCCGCACTGCTCCCTGGTAGCACCCTGAGCGGCCGCAGTTGCGGCAGCAGTAGCAGCAGAAAGCACAACGCGGGCCGAGGAGGCGGCTCGAGCTGCTGGTAAAGTCGCCCAACAGCTGTTTCTCTGTAGCATGCGAGTTGACAAAACAACCAAAGAACAGGGCTCCCCATTACAATCTCTATCGAGCTCTTTTTCCTTGCCATTGGGAGCTGATTTATGCGGAAACATGCCTTGCACTTGTACCTGGAGGAATTGGAGACAGTGGATTCGACCTTTAGCGGTTGTCATCTACCTGGTGTCCATAGTGGTTGCGGTTCCCCTATGCGTGTGGGAATTACAGAAGCTGGAGGTAAGAGGGTGTTTCACCATTGGCCTCTACCCTTTCTTCTACCGTCCTGCCCGTCTAAGGTTGCCCATTTTTACCCTAGATGCCCCAAACTTGATATCCTGAAAATCAGGGCATGTAAATGAGCCCAGTCTTAGTTCATAAACCTGTCTGGTTTCTTGTTCACTGGTTTTCAAAGCGTGCTGCAGGTGGAACGAGGGCCAAGTCGAGAAAATAGAATATATTAAGATTGCTGCTTAGAAGAGCACTCTTTTGCAAGTATTCCATCAATTCCCTGAAAGTAAGATAATTTTATTACTGAAATCTGATCTGTTCAGATACTGGACTACCTTGAAAACCATGTATTGAATTTTATTAGCATTTAACTAGCTTCCTGAATTAAAGGGTTCTAGTTGGTTTAACTTTGTTGTTTGTTTTTACTTAGAAATTAGCTCTTAACCAATAAAGATTTTGCAAAAGTTCCTTGTATATTTTTTGATGTCATATTCTTATTATGACATCAGTAAAGTACTACAAACTGGAAGACCCCAAGGTAAATACTCAACTAAGATAGGTACTTTATAAAAATTGTATAATGAATTTTAAATTCTAAGTTAATAAAAACCAGCAAGTACTTTTATTTAGCAACACCTATTTTATAAGAGCAATGGTGAGACAACAGCTAGTTTAGGCTTTTTGTTATGGAAATGTTTTTACATAATTAAACAAAAATGCATTTTAATATGCATTTGTTTCCTGTATGTTCACTAAATTATATTTTGTTGACTTTCC
The DNA here is from genome assembly GCF_023721935.1 of Panthera uncia. NCBI lineage: Eukaryota > Metazoa > Chordata > Mammalia > Carnivora > Felidae > Panthera > Panthera uncia. The sequence goes on from NC_064811.1 coordinate 122,601,917, forward strand.
CATTTTGGCATAGCCCATGTAGTTATTTTTAATGTTCATATAATATTCCACTACGTTAAATATTTCCCCTTTGTTAGATATTTAGGTTATTCTCATGATTTATCAACCAGAATTCAAGTACAGACATTTTATTACAAATAGGTATTTCTTTGAAGTATTTTTTTGGAGTGTGGTATAGGAACTACTTTTAAGGCTAATAATATGTGTAGTATCAACCTAGTTTAAGACTTCTCTTAGTTGTTGATTAACTATAGTTTTTAAGTCCAACCTTTAAGGAAAAAATTAATCTGCAATCTCTACTGCAAACACCCTGAACCAAATTCTCTTCATGTCTTGCCTGAACTATTCTCAATTCACCAGCCAAAGTATCGAATTAAAACAAGTCATATTCTTCTCAAAGTTTTCCAGTCACTCCGAGTCCAGATTAAAAGCTAATATCCCTCACTCTGGCCATTACGGCCCAACATAATCTGACACTACCCCACCCAATCCCCCTCTGACTCTCTCTTCTCAATTCCTTGCTTCTACCACGGGGACTTTGCTCTAACATGTGGGAGTATGTTATCGCCTTAGGACCTTTACATTAAATGCTCCCCCTTTATGGCATTCTCTTCCCCTAGATGGTCTTCTCATTCCTTTATATCCTTCAGGTCTTTTACTTGAATGTCACCTTGCTACCCTGTTTAAAAATTGCAAGCTTTCCTTCATCCCAGTGATAAATCAGGCTCGTGTTCTATATGGTGAGAGAGAGAAATCTAGCACTCACCTTCATGGAACTTAGTGGTAGAGATCAATACAACCAAAAAAAAAAAAAAAAAAAAAGGCTATGGAAAAAACTAAAAAAAGATCTAATAAATGAACCAGCAGGCATCTTGAAAAGACTACTACCAGCTATAGAAAAGTGGAAGTGAAGGAAAGTTAGAAGACTGTTTATGGTACTTACGAGGTCATGGGTGCCTGAGTTACAATGACTATGGCCCAAATCAGAATAGCAGAAATAGAGATGGAAAACTGACTTTTAAGTATCCTTGGCAGTGAAGAAACAAAACTGTAAAAATGAGATGTGTAAACTGTTTACATGTTTAGGGACAGGTTTATATGAAAAACATTTGTCTTTTAAACACTAGAATCACAATGCTCACACTGAGAAGTCAGTGGGAACTGAGATTGTAGAAAACAAGAAGTTTGTAAGAGCCCATCCCATGCCCATGGTGGGGCATGTACTCATTTATTGGAAGGGCAAGATGACCATATGCCCTCCTTAAATTATTTCTATCTCTTACTTGGCTGAGCGTGTATAATGGAAGGTAAGTAAGTGAAATGCACACATAATGTCACACTACTCACTCTGCAGTCATTTTACCCTGCCTTATGTACACTTATGCCCCGAGTAGCTACTCTTTCTGTAAGTTCTCCTCTCTTCCCCTCAGGAAGATTGGGCCCACAGAGCACACTCTTATTGCACTCTGAACCAAATGTTTTCAATTGGTTCAGGTTCAGTTAACTCACTCCTGGATGCTTGTCTTCAATGGTTTTTTCTACTTCAAGTTACCTTAGGAGGGAAAAATTGTGCTACTTATCTCCTCCTTGTCTTGTGAACCAAAACAACCCTGCTTATGGCCGATAAGTTTAATAATGTTAAACGATAGCCTCATATCAATGTGTCTCAAGTGTGAATAATTTATTTAGAAATAAATGTCAATTAAAATAAACATAATGATTTCTACAAATACCTAATGTTTACTTATTTTATTACTTAAATATGTGGATACCCAAAATAGCTTTAATTTCTTATGCATATAGCTTTTTAGGTACCTCAGAAATTAAAACAGCTATAAAACCAATGATTCAAATTAATGGCATTAATGTGGACAGATGATGGTTTTAAGAAACTACCCCTTGCAATGTAAAAATGGTACTAACTCTATGATGCAAGGTATTTTTTAATTTGGTATCTCTATACTGAAATGACTCAGTTCTCTAGTCACTTGTTTTATGATCATTTGAAAAGAACTTTCTTTTTTACAGCACACTGAGGATGCTTGGCCTTTATTAGTCACAAGCACATCATTTTTCTCTTAGGTCTACCACCAAGTTGGCACTAAGGCGATTATAAAAACAAATGTGGGCATTAAAATTACTTGGCAATACTATTCTTAATTATCACCTTATAATTGAGAAGATCTAGAATATGCTATTATTATTATTACTATTTTAGGTCATCATTAAAATGGATACAGATCTTCCTTGGTTTACAGTGGGATCACATCCTGATAAACCCATCATGTTAAAAATATCATAAGTAAAAATGCATTTAATGCACTTAACCTGCCAAGCATCATAGGGACATAGTCTAGCCTACATTAAACTTGCTCATAACACTTACATTAGCTTATAGAGGCAAAATCCTCTAACAGCATATTTTATAGTAAAGTGTTGAATATCTCATGTAATTGGATACTGTAGTAAAAGTGAAAAACAATAGCTGTATGGGTGCAGAAGGGTCTCAACTATGATGTTTTAAAAAAAAATTTTTTTTAATGTTTTATTTATTTCTGAGACAGAGAGAGACCGAGCATGAGCAGGGGAGGGGCAGAGAGAGAGGGAGACACAGAATCCGAAACAGGATCCAGGCTCTGAGCCATCAGCACAGAGCCCTACGCGGGGCTCGAACTCATGGACCGTGAGATCATGACCCGAGCCGAAGTCGGACGCTCAACTGACTGAGCCACCCGGGCACCCCTCGACTATGATGTTTTAACTTTTGACTTTACAATGGTGTGAAAGCAGTGTACATTCAGTAGAGACTGTACTTCAGATTTTGAATTGTGATCTTTTCCTGGGTTAGTGCTGTGTAGTATAATGTTCTTCTCATGACGCTGGGCAGGGGCAGCACGCCATAGTTTTCAGTCAACCATGCAACCATGAGGGTAAACATCTGATACATTTAAAGCCATTCTGTACCCATACAGCCATTCTGTTTTTCACTTTCAGTATAGCATTCATTAAATTACATGAGCTATGAGATATCCAACACCTTATTATAAGTAAGCTGTATGTTAGATGATTTTTCCCAACTGTAGACCAATATAAATATTCTGAGTATGTTTAAGGTAGGCTAGACTAAGCTATGATGTTTGGCAGGTTAAGTGCATTAAATGCAGTTTCGGACTTAGGGTATTTTCAACTATGATAGGTTTATCAGAATGTAACCCCATCACAAGTTGAAGCTATATCAGTTGTTTACCCTCATGATTGTGTGGTTGACCTGGAGCTATAGCTCCCTGCCCCTGCCCAGCATCAGAATAGTATCATATCACACAGCAAAAAACTCAGGAAAAAATCAAAATTCAAAGTATAGTCTCCACTTAGTGCATATGACTTTTGTACCAATGTAAAGTCAAAAAATTGAAAGTTGAACTGTGTAAGTCTGGGACCATCTATACTCAATTTTAAATGAAATTGAACAGGGGTGCCTGGGTGGCTAAGTCGTTTGAGCATCCAGCTCTTGATTTCAGCTCAGGTCATGATCCCATGGTTCGTGGGATCTAGTCCTGGGTTCAGCTCTGCACTGACAGTGTGGAGCCTGCTTGGGATTCTCTCTCTCCCCCTCTCTGTGTCCTTCCCCCACTCATGCCTGCTTGTGCACACTCAAAATAAATAAATAAACATTTAAAAAAATAAATGAAACTGAACCAAGCAAAAATCCCTGGAAAATGATTATAAAGACATTCCTTTTAGAATCTTCTTCTGCACGTACTCACTTTTCCCTTACTATTTTAGTATCCAGTGTTTAAGACTTTTTGTATAGTTGACCCTTGAACAGCATGGGTATGAACTGCAGGCCCACATATACACAGATTTGCCGATAAATACAGTGTAAATGTATTTTTTCTTAAGATTGTTAATAGCATTTTCTCTAGCTTACTTTGTTATAAGAATACAGCATATAGTACATGTAACATACAAAATATGTGTTAGTGGACTATTTATGTTACCAGTAAGGTCAACATTAGGCTATTAGTGGTTAAGTTTGGGGGAAGTCAAAAATTATATATGGGTTTTTGACATTTGTTCTCTATACTTTTGTTTTCTACTTCTTTAATCTTTGACCCCTGTTGAAAAAAATCTTGTTCAAAACAGTAAAACTAGAAGTTGTAGACTTCAGTTCTATTTTAATTAGCTGTTCAAATCCCAAAAGTACCAAAATTAAATGCCCACCTTTTTTCCTTTAAAACATTAGCATTAATGTACCCCTGCCTTGATGAGTGAATTCACAAGTTAATATAAAATTCATTCTCTAGGGCCCCACGGACAGAACAGAGGTTCAATTTTTTTTTTTTTTTTTTTTTTTTGGCAGAAAGTCAGTGAATTACTTCAACTCTACCTTAAGATGAGATAGTTGAAAGTGTATTTTTAGAAATTGAGTTTTTATAGGATAAAATATTGATCAGATACCTAAAAAAAGAAATTAGAGCTTTTTAAAATATAGTATGCTGAGTTGATATTGTTATATGTAAGAGGGGTAGCATATATTAACACTGTTTGCTTGGACAGTGGTTGTGGCAATACTTACCAAATGGGAGGGTTAAAAGACATAATGTGTACAAAAAAAAAAAAAAAAAAAAAAACTTAGCAGAGTATTAGGCAATACTCAGTAACATGTTGTGTAACAGTAAAATTCACAGAAAATGCAGGTAGAATTTTTACTTTCCAAACATAAAAGCAAAGGAATAGACCATAAAAAAGATTTTTAGAACTTGTGGAAAAATTTTAAAACTTCTGTACATCCCCAAGCACAATAATCAAATATAAAAGACAAATAACAAGCTAAGGGAAAATGATCTGATGTTAATATTCTTAATGTATACAGCGTTGTTACAAAAGGCCTCACAAGGAAAAATGCTCAACGCCATAAGGAAAAATCATCCTCCTCCCTCCATAAAAGCACAGATAAGACTGGGGTGTTTTTTTGGTTTTTTGGGATTTTTTTGTTTTTTAGGTTTATTCATTTTTGAGAGAGAGAGGATCTCAAGCAGGATCCACACTGTCAGCACAGAGCTCAGTGTGGGGCTTGAACCCATGAACTGTGATGTCATGACCTGAGCCAAAATCAAGAGTCTGGTGCTTATCCGGCTGAGCACCCAGGCGTCCCTAGGCTGTTTTTTGAAGAAGAAGAAGAAAACAAGCAACTAGTTATTTGGAAAATGTTGGGCCTCATTAGTAATTACATAAATCTAAATTTTAGAAATAAAAAATATTTTATTTAGGTCTTTCATTTTAATATCAGAGCATTTATTTTAAATATGTTCTTTTATTTTAGGTTGGAATACACACAAAGGCTTGGTTTATTGCTGGAATTTTTTTGCTGTTGACTATACCTATATCACTCTGGGTGATATTACAACATTTAGTGCATTATACACAACCTGAATTACAGAAACCAATAATAAGGTAAACCTTAACATATTGTGATTCTTTTACTGTTGTATTCACTTGTTTCATAAATATGATGTAAACGGTTTTTAATTTATGCTTTGCTTTCCAAATAGGATTCTTTGGATGGTACCCATATACAGTTTAGATAGTGTAAGTATGTTTCATTTTATCTCATTAGTTAAGAACTTGTTTGATGATACAACAATATTTACAGAATGCTTAAGGTAATGAAAGTTTATTATTTGACAGTAGGGGTTAGATTAATAAGAAAAGTGAAAAGATTCACTTGTTTTTAATGTTAATAAAAAAGATGAAGTATGATAGTAGAAAAGACGGGTGTTTAAAAAAAAAAATCTATAGCTGTTTTCTTTGCTGTATCTTTTAAAATTTCCGATTATGTGTTCTTAGTCCTTTAAAGAATGTAATACTTAAAATTACATTACATCCTTTTTACTAAATTTTTTATTTGGGGGGGGAAACAAAAAAAAACCCTTCCCCAGTGGATTCTGGGGAACAACATGCAGTTGTCACAGATGACTGCTTTAATTTAATTAAATATAAAGGAAATGTCTTTAATTGTATTTTCGGTGATCATCTCAAGAAAAATTGCATGTTATATTAAAGAACCCAATGACAAAATAATTTAGCTTCTTTCTTCATATTCACTATTTACATGAATGTTTTTATTTACCAGTATCCAATATGTTTATTGCTTTTAAAAATTCATTTCACAGATTGGTAGCCCTCATAATTTTAGAAAGTTAGATGGAAATATGTGACAAGACATCTCAAGTTTAAAAATTAGCATTGTGAATACTATGAATTGGAATGGCAATTCATTTTATCTTAGCTCCAACTATTTTTAACCTCTCTGCTTTTTCATAGTGGATAGCTTTGAAATATCCCAGCATTGCAATATATGTGGATACCTGCAGAGAATGTTATGAAGCTTATGTCATTTACAGCTTTATGGGATTCCTTACCAATTATCTAACTAACCGGTATCCAAATCTGGTATTAATTCTTGAAGCCAAAGATCAGCAGAAACATTTCCCTCCTTTGTGTTGTTGTCCACCATGGACTATGGGAGAGTAAGTATGTTTGGTTTTAGTCTTTTTATGTATTTAAACAGAATTTTTAAGCATCAGTCAGTTCTCTGCCAAGTGTGTTAAGTACTATGAGCAGGACAAAAAGTTAAGAAGAGTTCCTACCCTCAAGTAGTTCATAATCAAGTTTAAAGAATAATAAAACACATATTTATAATCCACACATACAAATTACTCTCATACATTATTCATCCTAAATAGCAAACTTAAAACATTGCAGGGGAAAAAAACCTTAGAAATCATTTAATCAACATCCTTGTACAATTGGAACCCAGGATCTACAGAGATTAACGTACTTGAGATTACATAGATAGTTAATGGCAAAATCAGGTGTAAGACCCAAGGAGAAGGTAGTCTAGGTGGGGAAACAGTATATGATATGAGATAGGAGCAACAAATAGTATTTATTCTAGTACTAGTACTAAATACTACTACTAGTACTAGTAATAGTATTTATTCTAGTACTAAATACTAGTACTAGTACTAGTTAATTGGCCTTATTATATATCCATAGAGGACAGTAAAGGAAAATAAAGCCTGAAAAATTCAGTTGAAGCTAAGATTGCATTTTTTACGTGAATGAGCCATTTGATATTTTTCAACAAGGAAACATTTGACAATACCATTTTAGAAAGATAAATTTTGCAATACTATTCAGGATATATTAGAGGGAGGAAGATTCCAGAGATGGGGAAATAAATTAGAAGGTTATTACAGTGGTCCATTTGTGAGATAAGCTGAAAAGGAGGAATGAAATTGGAATAGAAAGGAAAGAGACTGGAAGTGAAGGACTGGTAGGAGTTGATCACTGATAATGGAGAATAAGGTGAAAGTTGAAAGTCAAGGTAACTGGAAAGATTTGGAGTTATAGTAATCAATGTAGATATACAACCTAGGGGTACATTGCCTCCCATGAGATACAGAACCATTTGTACAACATTGGGAATAAATAGGTCTCTAGTTTACACATTTGAAATGACAGGGAGCTACCTACCTATTTTAAGTAATAAGCTCCTAATGTGTTCATTAACACACTCGATATGTATTGAGTGTGTGCCAGTATATGGATATATCTTAATGCACGTAACAGATGTAGAACTCGTGGAACCAACATTTTGGCTCAGAGGTTTGGAATTAAATGAAGACACAAATAATAAGAGTTACTTATATCAAGAAATGCTTTGAAGGGAAAAGAACAATAGTGTATGAAAGAGGATAGTAAGGGAGAAGTATTATAATTTGGGGATCAGGGGAGAGATACTGTGCTTAGCAACAAATACAACACAGAGATTTATAGCTAATGAGCAGATTGAGGTGGTCACTGGATGGAAAATTACTAAGAGGAGACATCAAGAGTAGGGGTTCTCTCTCAATAGACATAATCGAATTCTTACTAAGGGCAGGCCAAGCACTTACACATCAAGAATGGGAGATGAGGAGCTTGATTAAATATCAAAGGTAATCAGATATCAAGGGTAGGATGACTTAGCAGTATTTTTTGCTGAGACTGACTTAGATCAAGTCCAAGGCCTGAGAATGATACCTAGTTGAAAAGAGAGCTCAGGAGTCCTGTTAAAGTTCATTCAAGGAGAGAGTCGTTGTCAAATGAGAAGCCATTATAGGATGTTAAATAGAGGCCCTGGTAGGCCAATTTCATTTTCAAAGATTACTGCTCTTGGTAGAGCAAGTGGGCAAGGATGGAAGAGATTGCAGTGGTCCAGTAAATATGATGATGATAGTTCAGCTTTGATCAGGACTCTCCTCCTAATACTGCAGAACCTAAAATGAGGCTCTAGCTGTATCATCACAATTAGCTAGTTGTCAACTAAAACCCCCAAACCTTTTTCAGACCATGCTACTGGCCAAAATTCCCCTGTGCTGTGTTTGTGTAATTGATATGTTCCTAATCACACAGTTAACATTTATTCTTGTTAAATCTCTTCATGTTGGTTTCATTTTTTTTCTGATACCCTTGAATTCTGACAACTGCTTCCTGAATAATGTCAGCAATGCATCCATAGTTCAGGTATTCTTTTCTTTCAGAGGATATTCAGTATTTACCAAGTCATACAGTTTGGAGGTATGGTTTTAGTAATAGTGAAATGTCTGCTGTGTATAACCACATTGTAGGTTACCAGTCTCCCTGTAATAGATAACTAGTGTTACAAATCTGATCATTAATCAGGCTATTGCTGTTTAGGATAATTCAATATAATGCATTTGTTATAAAATGTAAATACAATGGCAAGTTTGCAGTTGTTAATTGATAAAAACTAAGTCTGCTTTTTATACTCTGCTTGCTGTAACATAAACAGCACAATGAGTTTTCTTTTAATGAACATTTAATTTTGTGTATATTCATGAGAGGAGGGAAAATAGATTACCTAATTGTTGCAGGGAGTATGGCCAGAGTCGCAAAAGATGACTCCGCAAACAAAATGCAGTTAAGTGAAGGTCCTGACTCCAAAATGAAGCTTCTTTTTATTAGGATAATTGCTAAAAGACTACGTACATAAGGTCAGCTAAGCAAGTGTGTTAATCAATCTAATGGTTTAGCTTTTCAAGGTTGAATTTCGAGTTAATTGGTTTCTATAGCACTAGGAAGGGTCAGGTGTGAAGGAGGATCTGGCCCTGGACAATGTTAATGGCTCTAGTGTTCAGCTGTGTAAACGTATCCTAAGGCCTTGCACCTTCTCCAGCCCTTCCCTTTTGAAGTCTTTTCCTTTGATGCTTCTCCTGCGTCTCCCACATCTAATGATTTAGTACACTTATGAAACAAATGTTTTCATGAAATGGTACTAATCCGTATTACATATTCTCTTCCTCTTGTTTAAGATTGCTCTAAGGGGCGCCTGGGTGGCGCAGTCGGTTAAGCGTCCGACTTCAGCCAGGTCACGATCTCGCGGTCTGTGAGTTCGAGCCCCGCGTCAGGCTCTGGGCTGATGGCTCGGAGCCTGGAGCCTGTTTCCGATTCTGTGTCTCCCTCTCTCTCTGCCCCTCCCCCGTTCATGCTCTGTCTCTCTCTGTCCCAAAAATAAATAAAAAACGTTGAAAAAAAAATTAAAAAAAAAAAAAGATTGCTCTAAGGTATATACCTTGTAGTGGAGTGCTAGGTCTTTAGATTTTGTTCAGCATTATTAGCAGTAAATTTCCTTTTTTTTTTTTTTTAAAGTATTTATTTTGAGAGAGACTGCGGGAGAGAGACAGAAAGAGAATCCTAAGCAGGCTCACACTGTGTGCTCAGAGCCTGACTTGGGGCTCGAACTCATGAACCGCAAGATCATGCCTGAGCCAAAATCAAGAGTCCCAACGCTTAACCGACTGAGCCACCCAGGTGCTCCAATGGTAAATTGGTTTCTGAAGTGGCAGTACCATATTAGTCTCCCACTGACGGTATAAAACACTTCTAGGGGCTCTGGGTGGCTCAGTAGTTAAGGGTCTGACTTCGGCTCAGGTCATGATCTTGGGGTTTGTGAGTTAGAGCCCTGCGTCAGGCTCTCTGCTGTCAGCACAGAGCCCGCTTTGGGTTCTCTGTCTCCCTCTCTCTGCCCTTTCCCCACTCACATGCTCTCTCTCTCTCTCAGAAATAAACATTTAAAAAAAACTTTTAAAAACACACTTCTAATTGAACCACATCCTCACCTACATTTGGAATTACCTAGACTTCTTTATGTTTGCATATCAAGAGGGTGTAAAGTGGTATATTGCTGTGGTCTTAATTTGGATTTCCCTGATTAGTAATGAAGTTGAGCAACTTTTCATGTATTTATTAACCATTTATGTTTTACTTTTCTGAGGAATGCTTGTTTTCTGTTTCTCATTTTTTTAATGGGTTGTCTGTCTTGTGGCTTCATGGGGATCTTTATATATTTAGATATTAATTCTTTGTTTAGTGTGTATTGAAAATATCTTTTCCAGTTTTTGGCATATTTGTCACCTTTATTAAATCTTCTGATAAATGGAAGTTTTGGATCTTAATATAGTTGAATTTATCTTATAGTCAATACTTTTTATGTCTCATTCAAAAAATTATCTCCAATTACAGCATTATAAAAACATTGTCCTGTGCTTTTCTTCTAAACATTTCAAAATTTTCCTGTTAAGACATAGAAACACTTAATGTTTTGTGTGTATGTTTTGTGAGGTAGGAATGCAGTTTCATTTTATTCCATTGACTAATTTCCCTAGCATCATTCTCTCCCTTCTACCTCACTCACTTCTCTGGCCATCTCTGTCATGTGTGAAGTTTCCATGTGTATGGGTCTGTTTGTGACTTTTTGATTTTGGTTTTTTGGGTTTGTTTTTGTTTTTGTTTTTGTTCTATCCCTGGACCAATTCCATACATTAAGCACTACAGGTTATTAATAAGCCTTAAAATGAGGGACAAGTGCCCTGACCCTATTATCTTGCTATTTTTGATTCTTTGCTCTTACATATAAAATGTAGAAACAAGTTTGTCAAGTTGCTTGAAAAACCTCTTGGGTTTTTTTATTGTAATTAATCTTTATTGACATCTTTATGATTTTTTTAGTATTACCTATGAATATGGTCTAGGTTTCTGCATATTTAGCTCTTCATTTGTCTTCCAAAAGTACGTTTTTCTCATAGAAGTCTTGTACATCTTTGTTGACTTCATAAATGTATTTTATTGCTATTATAAGTGGAATCTATCTTAAAAATCATTTTAACTGCTTCTAGTGTGTATAAAAGCACATTGGGTTTGCATATTAGCCTTATATCCAAAAATCTTGTTACATTTTCTTAGTCTGTAGACTTTTTAAGTTCCCTGTGAAGATGTCCTCTTCAATTAAAGGATTTCTTTGATTTTCAGTCTTTATACTATAAATTACTCTTCTTACCGTGCTGGTATCTCAAGATACTCTTGCATTATTCCTGATCTTGAAGGGAATTCTTATAAAATATAATTGAATTTTATGTTTTTAAAGGTGTTTTATAGGCATCCTTTATCAGATAAAATAAGCTTTTACCCATAGCTTGTTGAATTTTTAATCATGAATAAATGATTAAATTTCATCAAATGCTTATGCTGTATCTATTGAGATGGTTGGTTTTTGCCTTAACCTGTTAATTTAGTGAATTAGATTGACAACTTTTCTAATGTTAAAACTTCCTTGCATTTTGAGAAGTGATTAAGATGTATTATCTGTTTTTCTACATCATGAGATTTGATTTGCTAATACTTTGTTTAGATTTTTTACATCTATATTCATGAGTAAGTTTAGACTATAAGTTTCTTTTTTACACTGTTCCTGTCTGGTTTTCATATCCAAGTTATACTGCCTGAATAGGTATTGCCTTTTACTTGTGTATCACAGGAAGAGATTATATACTATAGCTTGAAAGATTAGACCTGGACTTTGTGGGAGGACAGTTACAGAACTATTTAGGCTTCCTGTTGTTTCTGAAATCATTTTTTAATATAATTTTAGGAATTAGGCAGAATAAACAGTTTTCAAATGGACAGGCATACATTAGTTTATATCTTCTCAATCTCTTCTGGATCTGTTGTTACGATTCCTTTTCCATTTCTGATGTTAAATTTAATATCTTTATTTTTCTTTGAACAATCTTGCCAAAAGTTTGCCTATATCTACTAATCTTTTCAAGAAGTGACTTTTGGCTCTGTAATATACTGGTTTTCTCTTTGATTAATTTCTGCTCTGTTTTTACTTCCTACTTCCCGTTTGTTTTGGTTTACTATCTTTTCCTCTTTTCCTAATATGTTAGAGTCTTAGCTCACTGATTTACACAGCCTTTCTTCTTTTTTTACTACTGCTTTGAAATTGTACATTTCCCTCCAAGTTTTACATTCACTGAATCCCAGGTTTTGGTTTTTTTTATTTTTTTTAATTGGCATATAATTGACATACATTATGTTAGTTTCAAGTGTACAACCTAATTATTCGGTATTTCTATATATTGCAAAATGATCACTACAATATATCTACTTAATATCCATCACCACACAAATCCCAAACTTTATATTTTTATTGTCATCCCATTTAATGTTTTTAAATTCCTATTGGGATTTCTTCTTTACTGTAATTATTCTGGAGTATTTTTAGATTTCCAAACAGGACTTTTTGGGGAGGGTTTTGGATTTCATTTTATTTATTTGCATTGCAGTCAGAGAATAGACTCTCTGAGACAGTCTTTGGAATTGGTTAAGATTTGTTTCATGCCCTTTAGTAGTACATGATCAGTTTTTATAAAGGTTCCCTGTGTGCTTGACGAGAATGTGTATTCTATATTAATGAGTGGCTTTGCTGTATATTCATGTGCATTGGGTCAATCTGTTATTCAACTTTTCTATATTTCTGTTGATTTTGACTACTTGTCTGTCATTTACTGAAAGAGATTGTTTAAATTCTGCCACTAATTATTTGTCACTTTCTTCTTGTACTTTGGTCATCTGGCTTATATATTTTGATGCTTTTTCTACTCCAACTAATCTTTTATTATCTTAAAGCTGTTTTATCTGATATTACCAGGTATCCCATCTTTCCTTTGTTTAGTATTTGCCTGGCTTATCTTTTGCTGTCTTTTACTTTCATCCTTTCCATCTCCTTATGTTTTAGATGTATCGTTTTTTTTGAGTTTAGTATTTTTTTAATTCTTTTTTTTTTTTAATGTTTATTTATTTTTGACAGAGAAACAGAGCATGAGTGGGGGAGGGGCAGAGAGAGAGGGGGAGACAGAATCCGAAGCAGGCTCCAGGCTCTGAGCTGTCATTACAGAGCCCGACCTGGAGCTCGAACTCACAGACCATGAGATCATGACCTAAGCCGAAGTCGGACGTTTAACCAACTGAGCCACCCAGGCGCCCCAGTATTTTTTTAAATTCTAATCTAATAATAGGCTATTTACATTTTTGTGGTTATTGATATATTCATTTAAAATCTTGCCATCTGTTTATTTCCTCTTTGTCTCTCTTCTTTCATTAATTGCATTTTTTTGAGTAAGCCTTTATTGTAAAATAATTTTCAATTTATAGAAAAGTTGCAAAAGACAAGACAGATATCTAATATGCCCTTTACCCAGCTTCCCCTAATGTTACATAACATCTTATGTAATCATGGTATATTCATCAAAACCAAGAAATAACATTGGTATAATACTATTAACTGCAGACTCTTCAGATTTCTGAAGTTTTTCCACTAATGCCCTTTCTCTGTTCCAGGATCCAATTCAAGAATCCACGTTTTAATAAAGATTTTAGTAAATAATTTTAAGGTTTTCCAAACATTAAAGGAATACAAACAAATATAAACAAATCTGTTTTATAACACCACATTTAACAAATACTAATATATTGTAGGTCCATCATTCCTTATTTGTGATTATAAAATATTTTTTAAAACCCTTGAAAACCAAAAGCTTTTTCACAGGTTATATGGTGGCAAAACAGTGTATCATCTTTAATTTTAACGTGACTACTTTTAAGTCTTCTATAGATTTAACTACAAGTGTTAGAAGGTCCTCACTCCTTGTATCTCAGAGCAATTCGGGATCCATTACTTCTTTCTGAAGTATGACCTTTAAAAATTCCTTTAGTGTCAATGTATCAGTGGTAATTTTTCTCAGATGTACTTATCCAAAAGGTTTGCCTTCATTCTTAAAAGACAGTTTTGCTGGATGTATAATTCTGTGTTGACAGGAATTTTCTCCAAGCCTTTTGAAGATTTTATTCTACCTGATTCTGGCTTCCGTTGTTACTATTAAGCCTCTCCTGTCAACCTAATTGTTATTCCATTATAGATGACCTAGCTCCAACTCCATTTAAGACCCTGTCTTTGATGTTTTGCAGATTCACTATGAAGTATCTAGGTTGTTGTTTCTGTTTTTAGTCCTCCTTTATTTACAGAGTGCCTCAACCTACAGATTGATATCTTTCATCAGTTCTGAAAAGTTCCTAGCAATAACTTCTTGTGATTTTATCTTTACTCTGTCTTAACTATGAATATATGTCAGACCTTCTGATTCTATTCAGTGCTTTGTAACTCTCTTTCACATTTGTCTCTTTGTCTCAGCCTTTGCTACATTCTAGGCATTTTCTTCAAATACATCTTCAGTTCATTTATTCTCTGCAGTTTTCAAAGTTATCTAATTGGCTAATCCATTTGTAAAGAGTATGGGACAGGAAGAACAGCATGTACAGCCAAGGCATTCTCTCAAGAAGTCTTGAAACAAGCCCAAGTGCACTCCCTAGGCCCCCCTCAGGGAGGCACACTTAGCTGTAAGTGGGAGTGAACCACCTTAGCACAGAGAAGTCTCTCAGCACATAGAACCCCAACAGTTTCTTTATTCAGTCCTGATACAACACCTCAAGACCTATATGCCGAATCTTCTCAGTCTTGATGCAATTCTTAAATTAGGGGATTCATAATACATTATATTGATAATCAGTTCTCCTGATAGTAGTGCTAAATAAAGCATTTGCCCTCAGAGCAACTTGGTTTTTTTGTTTTTGTTTTGTTTTTAAGTTTATTTTGAGGGAGAAAGAGAGCACAAGCAGGGAGAAGGCAGAGGAAGAGGGAGACTGAGAATCCCAAACAGGCTCTAAGCCCAGTGCAAGGCTTGATCTTGTGAACCAAGATCATGACCTGAGCCCTTTAGCCAAGATCAAGAGTCAGACGCTTAACCACTGAGTCACCCAGGCACTCCAGAGCAACTTGGTCTTTTAAGAAGGCTTGCACAACACTGTCAGGTAGAGCCGTTTTTGTTTTGTTTTTGTTTTCCCCTTGTAAATTTTCCCCTACACTGAGTAATCTTACATTTATGCAGGATCTTTGTTTTGTCCTTTCATAAATCTAGTTAGTGATACTCTCTGGAATGATATTTAAATTCCAAACTTGAAAGAAAACTGAATTCTAAATGTAAATAAGTAATACTTTTTTTTTCTTTTTTTTTTTTTTTTAGTTTAGTTTTGAGAGAGAGAGGGTGCAAATGAGAGAGAGGGAGAGAGGGAGAATCCCATACAGGCTCCACACTGAAAGTATGGAGCCTGAAGCAGGGCTCCAGCTCACCTTAAGCAGGGCTCGAACTCACGAACTGCAAATCATGACCTGAGCTGAAGTTGGATGCTTAAACTGACTGAGCCTCCCAGGCGCCCCTAAATAATACTTTCTGAATACGCTTTCACATATACATGCACACAATTCATCCGTTACTCAGTCTTTCTTCTAGAAACATACAGGAACACGTTTTTGTTCTTTCTCTGCTGTGCTATTCAGGAATTTGAAACTGAACACAGAAAGGGGGATCTTTCAGAAGATGTAGTTGTCAAATAATTTAAAAAACAGCATTTAAACAGTTTGTTTGCTATCATCCACATTCTTCCCCAATTGCCATTTAGAATGACTAAATTAAAAGAATTAAATATAGAGGCACCTGGGTGGCTCAGTCAGTTAAGCGTACAACTCCTGGTTTCGGCTCAGGTCATGATCTTACAGTTTTGTGAGTTCGAGCCACATGTCTGGCTCTGTGCTAGCAACACGAAGCCTGCTTGGGATTCTCTACTTTTCTCTCCCTCTCTCTCTCTCGGTCTCTCTGTCCCTTCCCAATTCACACTGTCTCTGTCTCACAATAAATAAACTTAAAAATTTTTTTTTAAATAAAAGAATTAAATATAAATATGGCATCATTTGTCAAAGGGATTTTAATATGGGAGGCTTTGGAGAAAATCTGATACTATTTAAATGAGTAGTCAAAATGCTAAGTTTTTTGTTCTTTGGCAGAGTATTGCTGTTTAGGTGCAAACTGGGTGTACTGCAGTATACAGTTGTCAGACCATTCACCACCATTGTTGCTCTGTAAGTACAAGGAACTCATTATTTTTTTTTTTATTCTCATGCTCTTGAGAACAATTGAGTAGACATACCAAGAGTATTAATTTACTTGTTTATGATATATATATACTCTTATAAAAAGCAAAGTGTGTGAAAACACTACTTTTAAAAATAAATAAGGTGACCATTTATAGGCAGAGAATCACTATGGAATTCTTCTAAATAACATTCTCTAGTTCATTCTGGAAAACATTTTTAAGGTACGTTTTTTCCCAAATATTAATATTCACACAGCTTTACAGAAACATCGATTACATGACGTTAAAGTATACTACTTTAGGTTCATTATATGGTTTTGTTTTCTATATGGTTAACTTAGAATATGACTACTGTATTCCAAGGATGAAATCGTAATTTTCTTATTTAAGAATTCTGTCAAGGCTTAGGAGATGAGGTAAGATGGTATATCATTAAGCTATCTGGTAAAACTATTCCCTAAAAATTTAAGAACATCAGATAATTTAAAGTGAGTAGATTGCATATTTTATCTGCTAATCATAACTAATATTGTGCATATTCAGAGAAAGAAAGGGAAGAAAGGTGAAAGAAGCATTCAGTTCTTTATTCTACCTTTGACCTAGCAATTCTTTAGCAGTATTTACCTTAGAATTAAAGCTAATTAACTTGTTTATGATGGCAGGCTTTATTTGTCTGCAGTTTAGAAACTGGGTAATCACATAAGCTAATACTTAGATATGGGTATTCATAAAATTTACCTCCCAAGACAAGTTGTAGGAAAAGTTATACTTGTAGTTATAGACTTGGATTATAAGCCTATAACTATCAAGCTTTTGAAAATTAGACAACCTAATTTTTTTTAATCTAGTAATTATCCTTTCTAGTTCAGTGCATGTATCTTATTTTGGAATTAAGATGCAGAAATAATCATTTGGTAATGTTACTAAAAAATATTTAATTTTGAACCACTTCTATGACCAAAATCAAGTGATTATCTATAGGGTCTTTTAAATAAACTGACTTCTAAATTTAAATATTTCTGTCAATGCTATGTTTTAAAATATATATTTGATTTAATCATAGATCTTATTTTTACCATTTTAGAATCTGTGAGCTGCTTGGTATATATGATGAAGGAAACTTTAGCTTTTCAAATGCTTGGACTTACTTGGTTATAATAAACAACATGTCACAATTGGTAAGTAAATATTTTTTTTATTTTTTTTTAAAAATTATTTTAAGTAGACTCTATATCCAGCATGGGGCCCAAACTTAAGATCCTAGGATCAAGGGTCACAAGCTCTACTGACTAAGCCAGCCAGGTATCCCAATAAATATTAACTGTATTAAATTAGTATCTGTGACTCTAAATTTTCTTAGGAAAAGTTTGAGAATGAAGTTTGTTATTTTTTAATCTTGAAATTTGATTTATAGGAAAGAACCTGAAGAAACTTTAACATGTCCTTATACATATATAAAGATATAAATATCTTTGGGTTAATTATTTGGTGACTTTTACCTTGACCTGTTGATCATGTTTGTTCATTTGGTTGTGGTAGTCACTACATAGTTGTGTGGATATGTCATAAATAAAAGCACAATGCTCTCCTTAAAATATACATAACCAGGGCATACTCAATAAGAGAATATATCTAATTGGATTATGACAGTACAAGGTTTGAATAAAAATGGGAGAATAAAATACTCTTATGTATTTGGAATTAAAGGAAAATTGTGAACGCCAAGTTTAAAAAAAAAATGTTCTAGAGGGGCACCTGGGTGGCTCAGTCGGTTGAGCCTCTGACTTTGGCGCAGGTCATGATCTCACTTTCCTTGAGTTCGAGCCCCACTTCGGGCTCTGTGCTGACAGCTTGGAGCCTGGAGCCTGCTTCAGATTCTCTGTCTCCCTCTCTCTGTCTCTGTCCCTCCCCTGCTCATGCTCTGTCTCTCTCTCTCTCTCTCTCTCATTCTCAAAAATAAATAGAGGTTTAAAAAAAAAATTGTTTTTTAAATGTTCTAGAAACTGAAATGCTCTAAAAAAATAATTGTCCAATCCTTTCAACTTAAGAACTTGCACTTCATTTAAATCTTTAATGTTTTCAACAAAATAATAGGTGGAATGACATGCACGTGTGTTATTAGATGTTTATAATAAAAATTATATGCCTGTGGGGACATCTGGGTGGCTTGGTCGGTTAAGCATCCAACTTTGGCTCAGGTCAGGTCATGATCTCATGGTGCATGAATTCAAGCCCCACTCTGAGCTCCCCACTCTCAGCATGGAACCCACTTTGGATCCTCTGTCTCCCTCTGTCTCTGCTTCTCCCCACCTCGTGCTTTCTGTCAAAAATAAACATTTAAAAAAAATTATATGCCTGTGTATTTAAAGCTTTCCCTTATGTTCATGTTCTTTAAAACCAGTAATTCCATTACTGGGAATGTAATCCTCAAGTAGTTGTAAGGGGGTGCCTGGGTGGCTCAGTCAGTTAAGTATCTGTCTTGGTTTCAGTTCAGGTCATGATCTCATGGTTTGTGGGATAGAGCCCCTCACGGGGCTCTGCAGTGACAGCGTGGAGCCTGCTTGGGATTCTCTCTCACCGTTTCTCTCTCTGCCCCCACTCCTGCTCATACATGCATGCACGTGCTCTCTCTCAAAATAAACATTAAAAAAAAGAAATAGTTGTGTTTTTGGTTTGTTGAATATCTTTGTATATACAGACTATTTGTAATAGAAAAAGACTGGAAACCATTCAAAGCCCAGTGATAAGGACTGGTTAAATGTATGATGGTCCTTCCACTGGTCAAAATACTAGGCAGTAATTAAAAATAATCCTTATGAGGGGCCAACCTAGTTGGCTCAGTTGGAGGAACTTGCAACTCTTGATCTCAGGGTTGTGAGTTGGAGCCCCATGTTGGGTGTAGAGAGTACTTAAAATCTTTTTAAAAGTATTAATAATAATCCTTATGAAATATATGAAAAAGTAAGGTACTTTAAGTGAGGGAAAATCAGGCAACCAAATTTTATTTTCAGTTGGTGATACCTGTTAAAAACCACCTATATGTAGAATGGAATGGTTGGACAATGGGACTATAGACAACTTTATATTTTACTTTACTGCTTTTATATTCTAAAATATTTCAAAGAAACATTTTCTATGACTGTAATGGGAAAAAATAAACTTTTAGGGAAATGTTTATTGCTATGTACACTATACTATGTTATTACAGTTGATTTTTAAAAAATAGTTAATACTGTCTGGAGCGTTTATTTTAAAAAAGTAAATTCAGCCAGATTAACATACTGCCCTCAAGAAAAATTGTTGATTCCTTACTTTCATTTTTCATGGGCAAATTTTATTCAAATAGTACTTATTTACTGTGTTTTATAAATAACATATATATAATAGAGTAAGATAGTCAAACTTAACTTTTATAAAATTAATGATAATTTGTATATAAAAGCGATTAATAAGCAGATCAATATATTTTTATCTTGGCTGCTGAGGGACAGCCTTTTCTTCCTTTCATGACAGTCACTTGTTCATTGTTTTCTTTATGGGTTCCAGTAAGTGAACACTTAAAGCCACTTTCAGGGAAGACATTATGCATCTCTTATTAGAAATTTCATATCATTATTTTCATCCCCAGTAAACTATAAAAGCTTGTTGTTAATCTAAAAATAACAGAATAGAAAACCTAAAAAATATTGCCTGAACCATGACTGTGTACCAGGTTCTGGTTTATAACTAACTGTATGATTTCTGTTACCATATTTAATTAATCTTATTGAAGAAGTTTAACTGTTAATCTTGTTTCTAGTTTGCCATGTATTGTCTGCTGCTATTTTATAAAGTACTGAAGGAAGAACTGAGTCCAATTCAACCTGTTGGCAAATTTCTTTGTGTAAAGCTGGTGGTTTTTGTTTCCTTTTGGTAAGTGTTGCTTTCTCTTAAATGTTCTTAGTTTCTACAGGGTAATAATACTGTTGATTAGGGAGGATTTTCAAAATGGTCTTAATGTAGAAGATGAATTAAAATGTCTCTGCTTACCTTTTAAAAAGTTCATCCTTTTAGCCCTTCTTGGTTTTTCATAAAGAAGTAATCAGATAGCATAACATTTACAAGAAAATAATTTGAGACAATCTAAATGTCTCAACACTAGAGGAATCATTAAAATATATCATGGTCCTTTCACATAAGAGAATAGTCTGCAGTTTGGAAGATAAATATAGAATATTTAATACTGTGAGGTATAATGTTCATTAGTAAAATACATTCTTTAAAGCAGAAGACAAAACTGTTCATGGTCCCAATTTAGTGAAAGAGTGGGTGATAGGGGACCTAGAAACAAATACACTAACATACAAATATGAAAAGGGGAAAAAGAATAATCCTTGAACTCCTACCACCCAGAAAGAATGATTAACATTGTGGTGCACATAATGTCACATATAAAATTCCACAGAAATGGTTTCATACTATAAAAACTTGTAGAATTCAATGATACATTCAGTATATTGTGTATATAGTTCTTAGTCTATAAAGTGAGGATATAATTTTCTTGTTGTTTGGGTTTGTTTTGTTTTTTGGTTTTGCTAAGTATTCTGTTCTGTGGATCTAACTTTTTAACTAATCTTCTATTGACATTTAGTATGTTCCTGATTTTTTCACCATTACAAGCAATATTGAAGTAAAATTCTTATATGCAGAAATATGAAAACTCGTCTTACTATCTTATTATTAGCTGTCTAAATTTCACCCAGGGTTATATCCATAGATGTGCTTGAAATGTTCAGTGTGACTCCATCTTGGGAGTCTGACACCTTCTGAGTTTGTCTCTAGTTCCAGCACTTCAAACAAGACGGGTTTTAATGTTTTAAAGAATAATCTGGATAATTAAGACAGGTGTAAATAACATTGAAGTATCTGTCCTGTATTTTATTTTAAATGCCTGATATACAAGGTGTTAGGCATTGTCTATGTATAGGAAACATTTGCTTGTACACACTTTCAAAACAAAAAGACATAGAAACCAAATACTGAGGTTACATATATTTAGAAATACATAATGAAAACTCATACAATGAAACTATACTAGAAGAATAAATTTGTAAAGCAAATAAATGTTTTTAATATAGATATATGCTATAATATAATATGCTATGAAGACAGGGTGGTGGTGGTGGTCCACAAGTTGTGCAGGGTTAACTTTTTTAAATGGCATATTTGTAAAACAACTGCTCATTTTATGCTTGATATAGATTTGGCGTTTACCTTTTCCTAACATATAGGCAAGCAGTAGTTATTGCTTTGTTGGTTAAAGTTGGCGTTATTTCTGAAAAGCATACATGGGAATGGCAGACTGTAGAAGCTGTGGCTACCGGACTCCAGGTTAGTGCTATCTGTGAATTTAATATGATTTTACTATTTACCCATTTTACATATTATCTCTGAAACCTGACAACAAGCAGGCTGTGGGGCTACTATTCTCACTTCACAAATGAGGAAACGGGGAAGTGTAGGGAAACTAGCCATCATCACTCGTGGTAGAGCCAGGAATAGAACCTAGAATTTGTTTTTCCTTCTTTCTCTGTGCATTTGTCTTTAGTCCTTGGGCAGTGGATTGAGAATGCACTGTACTTTAAGATATACTTGATTGGGGAGTATAAAGGAGGTTTAGATTTTTGCCATTTTGCCTTTTTTTTGAGGTCGGAGACAGTTATTTTGGAAAATGAGTATAATATGGGGAAAAACAGATGTCAATACTTAAATACTTTTTGAAAAGAAAGATAGTGCTTTTATTTACAAAACTAGATTTAAGCTCAAAGATGGCTGATGTTTTTGTTGCTGTTGTTGTTGTAGGACTTTATCATCTGTATTGAGATGTTCCTTGCTGCTATTGCTCATCACTACACTTTCTCATATAAACCCTATGTCCAAGAAGCAGAAGAGGGCTCATGCTTTGATTCCTTTCTTGCCATGTGGGATGTTTCAGATATTAGGGATGATATTTCTGAGCAAGTAAGGCATGTTGGTAAGTACCAGCCATTTCATTCATCCAAACAGGTTATTGGAGTTCTCATACTAGGGCAATTTAGTAGCTATTTTTAAGAGATGAAAAGACTGTTTAAAGCAGTACCAGTAAAATTGGGTGTGGGGAGGTGGAACTTATTTTTAGCATGGTAAGTTTATAGTGATAAAAATAACTTTTGGCTAACTTGAAAACCTTTCTATTACTTTAAAGGAAGGACAGTCATGGGACATCCTAGGAAGAAGTTTTTTCCTGAGGACCAAGATCAAAATGAACATACAAGCTTGTTATCGTCATCATCACAAGATGCAATTTCTGTTGCCTCTTCTGTACCACCTTCACCCATGGGTCATTACCAAGGGTTTGGACACACTGTGACTCCCCAGACTACGCCTACTATGGCTAACATACCTGATGAAATGTATAATGACACTACAGGAGATAAAAATGAACTTTCAGATAAATCTGTGGCCTCCTGAACAAGTGTGCAGAAGCAAACTGTGCTCCTTCTACCATGTTATTTCATCACTTGGTATCCCATTGCTCAGGATTTTGTGCTTGGGACAAGCCATAAATGATGGAAAGTTTTCAACACAAAGAAGGTGAGAAAGCCAGGTACAACTACTGGATTTATATAACTGAGTTTTGTATATCACAAATAATCAGTTTAAATATCCTAGACTTAGACTTGATTTCTTAACATTAGAGTATCACATACTCAAATGGTAGAAAATGACTCTACTAAATGTTCCTGGTGTTACATTGCTTTATCAAGAGGATGGACATTAAAAAAAAAAAAAAAAAATCAATGCTTCTACCACTGCTGCATGAATAGAACGCTCTGGAATTTAGCAGAAAGTATAATTTGGAAATACGAATTAGTGGAACTTAATCATAATCATGTGCCATATATGCCTACCTAACAATTATTTCTCTATTTCTCAACTGGATGTCTTTCAATAAATAAGAATTTATCATTTATTTTCTGCAATTTTTTGTCTCCCATTACTTCAACATAAACTCTTAATGTTTTTTTCAAAAAGTTCTTGATTAGAGGCACAGCAAAAAAGAAATAAGTGCAAAAAAATTAAAGGTTAAAGATTACACACCTACAATGAAGGATACCTATATCTTCTATTCCTTTTAGAAGAAATGGGACCTAATATAAATCTTAAAACAACTACTATCTAAAAATCTTATTTGCAACACTACTAATAGATTAATAAGTTATCCATGATTTTCAGATGAAAAGAATAAACTGGATAGAAGATTGGGAGGATAAATAAGAAACTTATTGGGCATCTGGGTGGCTCAGTCGGTTAAAGCATCCGACTTCGGCTCAGGTCATAATCTCATGGTTCACGGGTTTGAGCCCCACATCGGGCTCTGTGCTGACAGCCCAGAAACTGGAGCCTGCTTCGTGGATTCTGTCTCCCTCTCTCTCTGCCCCTCCCCCATTTGTACTCTGTCTCTCTCTAAAATAAATAAAACATTAAAAAAAAAAAAACTTATGATAGCAATGGAGTCTACTTTTCCTCAATGCTGTCACAGGTGTCAGCAAATAAATCTAGGCTGAGTAGTCTTAATTATTCATTAAACCATAGTCAGAAGACATGTAGGTGCTATTTGGGAGACACTTCTTACTTAAGATGGAGTTTCTCAAATTGCTAATCACAACCAACTGGGTTATATACTGCAAATAAAATCTAGAAAGTGCCAGAGTAGTATGTTACAAATAGCAATAATAAATATTATTTCTCAAAATCTTTGCTTTATATATTTATGCACACACATTCACATACATATACTGGTTCACTGTAAATTGGAGTCTTTATTCTGTCCGCTATTATAAACATTTCTATTGAAAGTAAAGCTGGGTAGTATAATACTAGAGCAACGAGAGCAGGCAATGTAGAGAGAAGGTATGTCTTATTTTCTTTGTGGCTTACTTACAAAGAGCACACAGTATTTACAAGGTACATCTTATTAATCTTCCTGTTGCAAGTCTTTAAAAATTGGACCAATTATTATATATTTCTTACTGCACATATGGATCAAAACTTTAAAAAATACTGATTTAGGTTTACCTCGTTCTTGAACTTACCAGCTTTTTCATTTTCTTTGCCAAAGTAGACCAGGAAAAAGGCTCCCTCTTTAAAACTTTACTTCATCCTTAACTCTTTTACTCTCATAATTAGATTTAGCTTATAGCTTAAATTCTTACTCAGGTTTGCATTCTCCAAACACAAAACCCAAGGAGTTTCAGAAACATACTAAGTATTTAAAAGAAGCAAGCTTGGAATTTATAAGTAACCATAACCCTGTCTTCAATTGAAGCCAACTTTCTGATAGATCCCAATTATAAGTTTGGACTTAACTCAAGATGCCTAAAAAATTAAAAGTTTGCTTTACTTACACAGGACAATGAAGACGGGACTCAAATCCCTTATATTTATAGATTTAGAATGTAGACTAAAGCGTTTAGGAAAATTGAACCCATTGTAAGTACAACCAAGCAATAAAAACAAAGCTTACCTACTTGAAAAATTAATAACAGCCTTTTTGAAAAAAGTCTGCAGCAATATTTTTATAATAACGCTCCTCTTTAAAATCTTTTAAATATACTTTATTAATCAATTTAAAAAATATTTAACCATTACAAGGAATTAAATCTTTATACCCCCATTTCATGAATACAATTCCACTACTAATTCAGACCAGAACTGCACACTTGCTGCTCTGCCTGAACAGTTTTTCATTAGAAAACTACTCTTCATTGTTTTACTGTGATGCTGACATTGCTTTTGTGATGCTGGACACTGAGTACTAATTCTTCTCCCATTTCCACCTGGATGGGATTATCTAATACAACTGCAGCTTGTTTCCAGTGGGAGGCTTCACTTGAAGTATCCAACCTAATCTCGTCATCAAGGTACATATGATACCAAAAGGGAATGGCAGTCACTTGTCCAGATTTACAAATCTGTACCTATGAAAATTAAGAAATTATGAAAATTTCATCAGAGTAAATAGAGCAGAGTTAAATAAGTTTTTGTCTTTTTAGTCAATTTTAGCTCCAAATTTTATAAAGATTTAATCATCCAATCCAAATATCAACCTATTTTATTCACTAGTATTTACCAAGCTCATTTTTGAATATTGTTTAGAAAAAAAACCTAACATTTAAATCTTCAAAGAAAGTGACTACTATTTTGTGTATATAAAGTATTACCTAGCTTAAGAAAATTCTGACTATGACAAGAATAATCATTTTGTATTACCTTTACTTCTCTGTTAGAGGTGTTCAAATATGGAGTCATTAAATCTAGTCTTAAGAGTTCCACTGGCTTGCTTAAAGGTATACAGGGCAATGAGGACAGATCCAAAAATACACGTATAGGTACCTAGAAAAAGTACAAATTTTTCACTTTTACTCAATTCTTTCTGTGGCCCAATGACCCTGAAGTGCTTACTTTGTACTTGCATCAGTATGATACAATGCTTTTTACACCTAATATCTCATTTAATTTAATTCCCATATCAACCTTAAGGCATAAGGACTTTCATGATTCCAGTTTTATAAGAAGGATGAACAAACCAAGGCTTAGGCAGGTTACATAATTTGTTATGGTTTCAATTATCTACGAATTCTTTTCTTAGATGAAAGCAGATTAAATTTTTACTTAAGCCAAATAGCTCCAAAAATTTTAAACACAGATGTGCTTATGTGTGAAAGATGAACTAATTAGCAAATAGTACAATATTATTGTACTGTTTGAGAAAATGCCAAATAATAGTGGATTTCATTGTAAAATAAAGTTTAATTCTAGAAAGCAATGTTTCCCAACTTCGGCTGCAAGTTAAAATCACCTAAAGAGCTTTTTAAAAGCCTCAACTGTTCAGGCCATACCTCAGATCAATCTGGAGTTGGGAGCCAAGTATCTATAGTTCTGAAAGTTCAGTCAAGGTTGAGAGCCACTGCTATAATGTGTTCCATCAATTTTAGCAGCAATAGAACCTTCCTACCAGTAACTTCAGCCTCTTCAATTTGAAACAGAAAGGAAACTGTTGTTTTAAAAGTGCCCTCTTTCCTTTGAGTAAAATATTAGCAACTGTTCATGGTGAAACAATGGACACAGATATACCAACCTCTTCCTGGGCATCCTGAAGGCATGCAAGCTTCCCTCACCATAAAAACAGCAATTCCATGCCATTTCCAAGACTGATTATGCCCTTTACCCTCATTTGTATCAGTCACCAGAAGAAGCCCTAAATTCCTTTGTTACCTCTCATCACATGCACTCTACTCCTTCATAGCCTGTCCTCACTTCTGTTTCTCAACCTAGCCCACTGGCCATCCCTGTCATCTGTGTTAATTCTTCTCACATTTCCCATCTAGAGTTCATCATTTCATGAGTTCTCTAGAGTTCAGTTCTTTCTATATACGCCCAAGGTGATTTCACTCAGACTTAGGGCTTTAAATATCATGAGTACCACATTTTATCTCTAGCCTGTATCTTTCTCTGAATTCTTATAAATGATCCTGCAAACACATAAATGCAACCTAATCCTCCTGCTATTTTCCCCAAATCAGTAGATGGTAACTATCCTTCCAGGTGCTCTCATTACCCACATCGAATCTATCACACAATGCACCTTCAAGTATGTCTACAATTGGAACTCTGCATCGTCTCCACACTGCTATGACTCACTCCTAAGTCACTACTACCTCTTACCTGGATTACTGCAATAATGCCTTTGCCTGCTCTCACAAGTGGCTTACTTCTAACCCCTTAACCATAGTAACCCTTTCAAAACAAGATACCTCATGTCACTCCTCCACGTGTTTTCCACCCTTTTCATAGTAAAAGTCTTCCTATGACCAAAACGGTCTACACGATCTGGTTCCTAATACTTTTCTGACTGCATCTTTCATCTGACTCACTCATGGTATCTTCCTGCTGTTTCTGAACACTCCAATCATGCTCTTGCCTCAGGCCATTGCATTTGTTGATCCTTTGACTTGTTTATGATTTGCTTCCTTATGTCTTCAGCTCCCTGCTTAACTACCACTTACCCATGAGTCCTTCCCTTAGTCATTACCTATATGAAACAGTATATATCACATACCCCCATTCCCTGTATTTCTTAACCTGCTTTATGTCCATAGCACTTCTAACCATCTATCATACTAATCTTTTTACTTGTTTATCTATTTCTTGTTTGCCAATTTGAGTGCTAGCTCCATGAATGCAGGAATTCATCTCTTATTTTCCTAGGCCAGTAAAAAAAAACAGAAGAGAAGGGATATGAAAAGTATACAGACCATGAATACAAACTATTAAGGAAGGGAGGATATAAGACAGGAAGTACAGTGAAAAGATGGCAAGGTCAAAATATAATAGATTCTGATGGGACCAAAGAGTTGCTTGCTGATCAAGAGGGAATAAGCTAGAAAGAAAGGAGATGGTGGTATTTTTGAACCACACAAACAATTTAAACTTCTGTCTTCTTTTTTTTTTAAGTTTATTTATTTTTTTAGTAATCTCTACACCCAATGTGGGGCTTGAACTCACAACCCCAAGATTATGAGTCACACACTTCTGCAACTGAGATAGCCAGGTGCCCCTAAACTTCTGTCTTCTGATAAGTGTATTCTCCTTATTAAACTCGCAAAAAATCTGAGATTAAACAAACTCTAAAACTTGTTAGCCAGCCCTGAAAAAAACATTTTCTCAAGAAACTTATATTTGCTAAGTACTGTTCACATAAGATCTAACTGCATCTTCAAGGGTTTACTATGTATAGCCTTCAAATAAAAGTTTTAGATATCAATTCTTGAATTCTGTACCCAAATCCTACTTCCCAAAAATTCTGCTTTGGTTTACACATCAGTATCGCATCAGTAGGTACTTCCTGCCTCTGTCTTCAACCCAAACTTCTTCCCTTAAACATTCTATCCACTCACACAATTTTAATCTGCAAATCTGCATTCTGCTAATACCTTTGCCAGCACTAGATCTTGACTCCTTGTTTCCCAAATAGCAACTAAACCCTTTGCCTTGCGCTCCAGTTTCCTAGGCTCCTATATTCTTACCCACAGCAGTCTAACTGTCTAGACACTAGCTGCTTACATCTATCACCTGCCAGCCTGAGGTTTCAATGTACTAAAGGGTTCAAGTTTGGAACACAGGTCTTTTTCTGACTGCTTCTGCTTTAGACAAGAAGCACCCTTTTTCATAAGACTAAACCTAGTACCCTATTTTCACTTAGTGGTTCAGAAGAATATCTATAGACTTTTGTCAATAGGAACAACAGAATTCCTTGGTGATTCTAATCCCTATGTTGATTTTCACTCATAAATTCCTTTGTTCTAGGAAACTGATTACCATCCTGATCCAGCTAAACACAGTGACTGTATTAAACTATGGAGAAAGATAAGGTAGATGGTGGGTAATAGCCACCTGATGGAACTTCTCTTCTAAACACTTACCTGAAACTGATTAATAAAAGGTGCTATATTCAATCCAAGAGTGCGTTCTGTTCCTTGAACAGCACTCTCTTCTACCAGTGTCTGTGATTCCACAAGCAACCCAAACATCAACACATATTGAGGAAAGATCTTGCCTCCAGATTGCAGCAAACACCTAGAGAAGGAAAAATGTTTTAAAAATCGTGATTCCCTGCATTTTATAAATACCAATAATTAATTCATAATGAATTGGTAAACTACAGATTGTACCTAATCTAATGGACTGTATGTTATTGGCTGGTTGTTCAGAGTGATAAACCACTGGAAATAATTTCCCAAAAAGTCAAAGTGGCTGCTGATCCATGAAAGAGAAAAACAACCAGTTGGCTTGATGGATGTAAGTCTTTAGATTCAGGAAGAGTAATCAATGGATATTAAAACTAGTGGGTGAAAGTTTTATTTGGAAAAAGATATTTACATCGTCTCCAAGTATTGTCCCCACAAATGGCTTACTAGTTACAAAGGGAAAAACAGCAACTTACTATGGAAAAACCCAGTGAATACAACCTAAAACACACTGACCTAAATTAATATCAACAATCATGGGATAAAGCAATACTATATGCCTCCTAATGTGACAAAACTTCTGTGAGGAAAACTGAGGAAGACTGGGGAGAAAAAAAGGAATATAGGATATTACTGGGA
Source organism: Panthera uncia (assembly GCF_023721935.1). Taxonomy (NCBI): domain Eukaryota; kingdom Metazoa; phylum Chordata; class Mammalia; order Carnivora; family Felidae; genus Panthera; species Panthera uncia. The sequence continues at coordinate 122,631,496 of NC_064811.1, forward strand.
TAGGGAAATGTTTAATATAGACTATATGTTAAATAATAGTATCTTTATCAATGTTAAGTTTCCTGAATGTGATTTTATTGTGATATGTAGGGAAAAGCCTTTGTTCTAAGGAGATACACGCTAAATGTTAAACCGTGAAGGTTATAAAGACAAAAACAATAGTCTTATGTTCATTGTTACTATTCTTGCAATTTTTCTTAAGTTTGAAATTTTGAAATATTTCAAAATAAAAAGTTGATGGAAAACCTTATGATAAGTAAACAGACTGCTCTTGTAACAGCTCTCCCTAAAGATTAGGTCATTGGAAGCCAAGTCATAACTGGGTCATTTGATGAACATGGAATCAGCAAGGGAAGTTAGAGATGATTCCTAAGTATAATGCCATTAGACTGAGAAAAGTCATGATCTTAAACCAAGACAATCTCTCTTCAGTAAATAAATATAAGTACATCATCATTTACATTGTAGTAAGTCCTACATATTATAGATCAGCCTAAAAAAGGACTTCACAGTACTTTGCTCATTTTTGTTATTGCTTTCCTATCAACTTCTAGTATTTTAGGTAAAGTCTAATAGAAATTAATCTCTATAATTAATAAAATTACTCTTAACAAAATTCCTGTCTATGTCTTTACCAAACCAGATAAAAATGTGTCTTCCTAAAAAACTGGAGAAATCTACCTGTTTTGCTCAAATGGATCAGGTTTATTCCTGATAATTCAATGGCACTAATTTTTCTGAAAAAATGATGAAGTTATCTCTAATTGTGATCCATTTAAATAGAGCCAGATCTAATCACTATTAAGATCACAATTTCTCAAATGACAGACCAGCCAGAGCTTTATGCTCTTGACTAAATTCCCTCCATCCCCAGTAACCACAAGAGGGTACTGTTCTATGAAATTTGCAAGCTGAAAAAGCACATACGGTTAGAAGTCAACCTTCTAACCATAAAAATCTATGGGGAAAAGGAAGGGAGGGCATTACATTAAATCATTTCAGAAAATTAGACTAAACAAAATATCAAAATTTTATCTTCTGAACCCTAAAAAGTCAGAACAGGCTGACTAGAGTACTAACAACTGTACTAGAGATAAATACTATACACAAAGGCAGTATATGATAATTATTTTAAAAGACCATGGTCATACTATTTTAATCTAAAATGTTATACAATGGGGCACCCGGGTGGCTCAGTTGGTTAAGCGTCCAACTTCGGCTCAGGTCATGATCTCACAGTTTGTGAGTTCGAGTCTCGCATCAGGCTCTGTGCTGACAGCTCTGAGCCTGGAGCCTACTTCAGATTCTGTGTCTCCCTCTCTCTCTACCTCTCTCTGCCTCTCTCTCTCTCTCTCTCTCTCTCTCTTTCTCTCAAAAGTAAATAAACATTAAAAAATTTTTAATATAAATAAATAAAATGTCACACAAATCCTTAACTCAATATTACTGTCACTAACAGGAATGCTCCTTAGTTATGTTTAGATAAAAGAGTAATTGCCTTGAAATTCTGCTTAGCTTTACTGACACTGTTTTGTTGTCACTTATACCACTGCAGCTGCCAGACTCCTCTGCAAAGCCAAATAATACTTCTGAACCATCTGTGCCTTCAGCAGTGACAAAATACATTCCAACTCAAAAGTCTAACCATAAATGGCAAAAATTCTGAAGAAACTCTTCAGTTTCCTTGTGACCCAACACAAGATGTTTTTAAATGCGTTTTAAATTTAAAAAAAGAAAAGTACCAAGCTTTTAAACTTCTTCCTGTATTTTAATCTAGTATGACTGAGCAAAGTCTAAGAATGAAGATTTTAAAACAATGACTACAAAGAAAGGTAGCTAGAAACTAAATATTTGAGTCTGTGAAATGGCTCATTTTCCCTTGCCTTGTTTAGGGGTGCTCAGAGGAGTTCTAGTGAGACAGATGTCCTTATCCCAGATATAACTTCACCCTCTTTCACCAGTCATGAGACCTCCCCTCTGTTAAACACTGACCATTAATAACAGGAGGCCTGTGTGAGAAGTATCTGCATACCTCTGTCCCCAGAATCAAGATAAGCCCGCCCATTCAGGTAAGGAGATTGAACAATAGCTTGGGCTGAAGGAAAGAAGCACTGGTTCTTCACTGTTACTCAGGAGGTAGGGATTTGGAGGGGAGGGAACACTGGTTAAAACAATAATCATGGGCACTACTAGCATTTAGTGACCAGAGGTGCCAAACATCCTGCAATCCATAGGACAATCCTATATAAGAAAATTAAACCAAAACTGTCCCACCCAAACTTCCAATAGGACACCCGCCCCAACTAAGAAACACCAGGAAAAGGAGTTGGTAGCTTTATATGTTTCCCACTAATATAACTAATCATTCAGACAGAACACACTGCTCAATTGTTTTTATAACCAAACATGCTTTTTAAAAATCCTTTAAAGGTTACATTTAAATAAAATGTGACTGACTGAACGCTTTTCCACTAAAGATCAGGAACAAGAAAAGGACACCCACTTTCATTACTTCCATTCAATGTAGTCACTGTAAGTCCTAGGGGAAGCAATCAGGCAAGAAGAATAAAGGGCATCAAAGTTGGAAATGAAGAAGTAAAACTATCTCTGTGCATAAACAACATTATCATATATGTAAAAGCCTTTGAAGATTCCACATAAAAATATTACAACTAATTAATTCAGCAAAGTTGCAGGACATAAAACCAATACACACAAATTAGTGGTATTTTTGCAATTAATATGAACAACCCAAAAAGGAAATTTAGGAAACAATTTCACTTTCTATAGCGTCAAAGTAATAAAGTACTTAGGAATAAACTTAACGAAGCAGGTGGAAAAGACTTGTAAACTGAAAACTACAAACATTGCTGGAAGAAATTAAAGAAGACACAAATAAATCAAAAGATATCCCACATTCACAGACTAGAAGAAAATACTGTTGCTACCCACAGTGAGCTATACAGATTTAATGCAGTCCCTTTCAAATCCCAACAGCATTTTTTACCAAAATAGAAAACCCCATCCTAAAATTATATGGAATTTCAAGGGATCCAGAATAGCCAAAACAATCTTGAAAAAGAACAAAGTTGGAAGTTTTATACTTCCTGATTTCAAAACTTACTACAAAGTACAGGGAAAATGACCATATAAATAAAATGGTAGAAAAGGAAGCCTCAGATTCACCTCTTCCCACAGAGACACTTACTTACCGAAAACGGCACAGACTAGGGGCACTTGGGTGGCTCAGTCAGTTAAGCATCTGACTCTTGATTTCAGCTCAAGTCACGATCCCACAACTTCTGAGTTCAAGCCCCACCTTGGGCTCTACATTGGCAGTGTGGAGCCTGCTTGAGATTCTCTGTCTCCCTTTCTCTCTGCCCCTTCCCCACCTGAGCTCTCTGTCTCTCTCAGAAATAAACATGAAAAAAAAAAAAAAAAACCTAAAAAACACACAGACTAAACTGTTTCTGTGAGATACCTAGAAACTAGTTAAGAGGTTCCTGTACTCCAAGCCAGTACACGGCCAGAAAGAACTATATGGAAGATGATAGGAAAGTGTATCGCATTTACTTGCCACAGTGCCCAGCTACAGCACAGTACAATCAAGAGACAACCCCCAATTCCCAGCTTCTTGTTGGGGAGAGAAACAGAAGAATGGAACGTACATCCGACACTATGACTTTTGGGAGTGCTGCCCAAGGAACTGGTTTCTGTCTCACATGAAATCTAAGTGACAAAAAATGGGCGCCAGGAGGCTGGGGCCCTCTGGTATATTACAAAGGCGATGACTTGGCTTAAAGACCAGAGAGTCTGCAGTTCCACAGACAGTCATCAGGGTGAGCTCTGGTACTATGACTTGCTATAGCACCAAGGGAGCTGCAGTACTTCAGACCGATACTAGGGGAGCTCCTGAGGAGAAACCAGCAAGACTTCAACTAGCTGACACACAAAAGCCCCAAAGAAGCTACAAGCCCAGAAAAGGCTTGCGAGGTCTTCAGAATCTCTAGTCAGGCTGAATGGTAAAGGTCCTCCCTGTACAAAGCCTCCCTGTACAAAAACTGAGAGAGATGAGGCATTCTTCTAAAAGCTCAAGTCCTAACAAAAGTTAACGTGGCATACAAATATGGAAACATGGCGTAATCAAAGGACGTTAAATATCCAGAAATTGACCCTAATGAAACAGATAAAAGAATTAAAATTAACTATCATTAGGATGCTCAAATAAATGAAATGCAGAAAATGATGCATAAATAAATAGAGAATATCAACAAAGACATAGAAACTATAAAAAAGAACCAAACAAATTGTGAGCTGAAAAATAACTGAATTGAACATTTTACTAGTGGGATTCAACAGAGACTTGACCAGACATAATGATCAAATTCGAAAACAGACAAATGAGACTACATCAAACTTAAAAAATTCTGCACATCAAAGGCCTAAAGGACACAATCAACAGAGTGAAAAGGCAACCTATGAAATGAGAGAAAATATCAGTAAATCATGTATCTCATAAGGGGTTAACATCCAGGATATATAACAAACTCCTATAACTCAACTACAGCAAAAATCCGATTAAAAAATGGGCAATGGACTTCAATAGGCAGTTCTTGAAAGAAGATATAAAAATGACCAACAACAATATGCAAAAATGCTCATTATCACTAATCACGAGAAATGCAAATCAAACCATAAAACATGAGCCTACACCCATTAGGATGTCTACTATCAAAAGAACAGAAAATAAACAAATGTTGGTAAAGATGTGGAGAAACTGGAATCCTTGTGCACTGCTGATAGAAATGTAAAATGGAAGGGGCGCCTGGGTGGCGCAGTCGGTTAAGCGTCCGACTTCAACCAGGTCACGATCTCGCGGTCCGTGAGTTCGAGCCCCGCGTCAGGCTCTGGACTGATGGCTCGGAGCCTGGAGCCTGTTTCCGATTCTGTGTCTCCCTCTCTCTCTGCCCCTCCCCCGTTCATGCTCTGTCTCTCTCTGTCCCAAAAATAAATAAAAAACGTTGAAAAAAAAATTTTTTTAAAAATAAAAATAAAAAAAAAATAAAAAAGAAATGTAAAATGGTACAGCCATTATAAAGATTCTGGAGATTCCTCAAAAAATTAAAAATAGAATTACCATATGACTCAGTTAATTGCACCTCTGGATATATATCAAAAGAACTGAAAGCAGGGGCGCCTGGGTGGTTCAGCTGGTTGAGCATCAGACTCTGGATTTCGGCTCAGGTCATGATCTCATGGTTTGTGAGTTCAAGCCCGGCATCCCTGCTTGGGATTCTCTCTCTCTCCCCCTCTCTCTGTCCCTCCCCTACTTGCACTCTTCCTCTCTCTCTCAAAAATAAATAAATAAACTTAAAAAAAAAATCAACTGAAAGCAGAATCTCAGAGATTATTCACAGTAGCTAAAAGGTAGAATAACTCAAGTGTCCATCAATAGATGAATGGCTAATGGCATATTTATATAGTGGAATATTATGCAGTTTAAAAAAGAAGGAAATCCTGTTACATGTTACAACATGGGTGAACCTCAAGGACATTATGGTAAGTGAAATACATCAGTCACATAAGACAAATACCATATGATTCCACATATGAAGTATCTAAAGTACTCAAAATAATACAAAATAGACATAGAAATTGGAAAGGTGGTTGCCAAGGGCTTGGGGGGTGAGGGGAATTAGTGTTTTGTGGTTATAAAGTTTCAGTTTTGCAAGATGAAAAAGTTCTAGAGACCTATTGGTTACAATGTGAAAATACCTTAGTACTACTTAGCTGTATACTTAAAAATGTTTTAGATGATAAATTGAATGTTTCCCACATAAAAAAAGAATTAGTTACTTAAAAACAAACTTATTATGAAGCTACAGTAATCAAACCAGGATGGTACTGGCATAAAGGGAGACATGTAGATCAATGAAACAGAATTCAAGAGCTCAGAAATAAACCTTGACATATACGGTGAAATGATTTTTGCCAAGGGTATCAAGAGCATTCGATGTGGAAAAGACAGTCTTTTCTATTAACAGTGTTTGGAAAACTGGATATCCACACTCATAGGAGTGAAGCTGCGCCCTAACTATATACCATATACAAAAATTAAGTCAAAATGGATCAAAGACCTAAATGTAAGACCTAAAATTATAAACACTCTTAGAGAAAACATGAGAGAATAGTTTTAGGCCACAGAATCTGACAATAATTTCCTGGATATCAAACCAAAAGCACAGGCAACAAATTTAAAAAAAAAAAAAAAAAAGTGGACTGTATAAAAATTTAAATTTCTGCACATCAAAAGACACTTTCAGGGCACCTCAGTTAAGCATCTGACTTCAGCTCAGGTCATGATCTTGTGATTTGTGGGTTCCAGCCCCACTTCAAGCTCTGTGCTGACAGCATGGAGCCTGGAGTCGCTTCAGATTCTGTCTCCCTCTCTCTCTCTGCCCCTCCCCGCTCCTCTCAAAAATAAACATTAAAAAAACAAAAAGATACTTTCAATAAAGTAAAAAGGCAACCAACCCACAGAATTGGAGAAAATATTTGTAAATTATCTGATAAGGAATTAATATCCAAATACATAGAGAATTCCTAAAAATAAAAAAAAAAAAGTCTGACTCAAAAATTGGCAAAGAACTTGAAAAGACATTTTTCCAAAGAAGATATAAAGATAGCCAATAAGCACTTATTTTAAAAAGCTCAACAACACTAATAGGGAAATGCAAATCAAAACATTAAGACATCATCTCCCACCCAGTAGGAGAGCTACTACAAAAAAAAAAAAAAAAAAAAAAAAAAAAAAAAAAAAAACAAAAGCTGGTGAGGATTTAAACCCTGTGTACTGCTGATGGGAATATAAAATTGTACATCAAGTGTGGAAAGCAGTATAGCAGCTGCTCAAAAAATTAAAACTAGAATTACCATATGATCCAGCAATTCCACTTCTGGGTATATACCCAAAAGAATTTCAAGCAGGGTCTGAAAGATATTTGCATTCTCATGTTCATTATTATTGTTATTCACAATAGCTAAAAGGTGGAAGTAACCCAAGTGTCCATCAATGAATGAATGAATAAGCAAAATGTGATATATACATACAATGCAATATGATTCAGCCTTAAAAAAAAAGAAGTTCAGGGGCGCCTGGGTGGCTCAGTCGGTTGAGCGTCCAACTTGGGCTCAGGTCATGATCTCACAGTTTGTGAGTTCGAGCCCCACATCAGGCTCTGTGCTGACAGCTTGGAGCCTGGAGCCTGCTTCAGATTCTGTGTCTCCCCCTCTCTGTCCCTCCCCTGCTCATGCTCTGCCTCTGTCTCTCAGTAATAAATAAACATTAAAAAATTTAAAAATAAATAAATAAATAAAATTTTAAAAAAAGAAGTTCTGACACATGCTACAACATGGATGAACCTGGAGGACATTATTCCAAGTGAAATAAAGACAGTAACAAAAATATACAGTATGGTTCCAGTCATATGAGGTAGTCAAACTCATAGAAGCAGAGACTAGAATCATGATTGTTAGCTGCTGGGGAGTGGATGGAATGGGGAGTTATTGTTTAATGTGCAGAAGGTTTCATTTTACAAGATGAAAAGAGTTATGGAGATAATTGAAGGTGATGATGGTTGCACAACATTATGAAAATATTTAATACCACCAAACTGTACATTTAAAGATAGTTAAGATGGTAAATTTTATGTTATGTGCATTTTACCACAATAAAAAAAATTTGAAAAAGAATTAAAACTGAAGATAAAATAAACCATTAGGTAAAGTGTCTTTCTAAATAAGTCAAACTTCATTTGTGTTAAAAATTCATAGAGCTGAAATTCCTTCCAAGGTGGCTAATGCAATATCCCTCATTTTACAGATGAGGAAAACTGAGGATGAGAGTCTGTATTATGTGATTTATAGAAAATTTCACTACTTCAGGAATTCATTAACAAATGTGAGACTAGCTCTGAACCCTTTAAGCACCACATTCTGGGCGCCTCGGTGGCTCAGTCGGTTAAGCGGCCGACTTTGGCTCAGGTCATGATCTCACGGTCCGTGAGTTTGAGCCCCGCGTCGGGCTCTGTGCTGACAGCTCAGAGCCCGGAGCCTGTTTCAGATTCTGTGTCTCCCTCTCTCTGACCCTCCCCCATTCATGCTCTGTCTCTCGCTGTCTCAAAAATAAATAAACGTTAAAAAAAAAAAAAAAAGTTGGTTAAGCACCACGTTCTAAAATCTATCGAGTATATCTGATTAAAATTTTATGTGCATGTATGTATGTATTTGTGTCAAATCTCTGTATCCCCATAATTTGTGATATGTACAAAACTGTTTTGAAGAAAAAAAAAGTGGTGATTTTTATTTGTTACTCCATAAGAAGAGCTTGGCTAACAAAAGAAAATGTATATAGAACCTAAAATATAATTACCCATAGAATCACTTTTTCCTGGTTTTGTCAAATGTTTTTTTCTTCAATAGATAATCTGCCTTTGCTATTGCAATCTGGTCTGTATTCCCTGCTTTTCCTATACTACAAAACAACCCATATATACACCACAAAATCCAAAATCTATAACATTCATTTTACTCAAACTTGGATCCCCAAACGTTAAATATTGCCATCTTTTCAGATCTGAGCAGCATGACCAAAGGTCTTTGAAGCTTAGCCAAATTTGCTTTCAGTATTAAATATTAGGGTCAAGTTTGCCTCCAGCAACAACACTGAAGGGAAAATCTCTTAGGGAGATAACTGTACTATAAAATAAAGATTTTAAGACCTAAGAGGACTGGGATTGTTCATCAGAAGCACTCTGCTCAGGGCACCTAGGTGGCTCAGTTGGATGAGCATCTGATTCTTGATACCTGCTCAGGTCATGATCTCACTGTTTGTGAGATTGAGCCCCGAGTCAGGTTCTGTGTTGACAGTGTGAAGCCTGCTCGGGATTCCCTCTCCCTCTTTCTCTGCCTCTCCCCCACTTGTGCACATACACACTCTCTCAAAATAAACATTTAAAAAAAAATTTTTTTTAAAGAAGCACCCTGCTCTCCCAACATATCATCAACTGTGTACTATATATCTCTTAAAGATACGTCTTATTAAGATGTGATTTGAGGGGCGCCTGGGTGGCTCAGTCGGTTAAGTGTCCGACTTCAGCTCAGGTCACGATCTCGCGGTCCGTGGGTTTGAGCCCCGCGTCAGGCTCTGGGCTGATGGCTCAGAGCCTGGAGCCTGCTTCCGATTCTGTGTCTCCCTCTCTCTCTGCCCCTCCCCCATTCATGCTCTGTCTCTCTCTGTCTCAAAAATAAATAAAACCTTAAAAAAAAATGTTTTTTTAAAAAAGATGTGATTTGATTTTTCCCTATTTACCCTGAATGTCTTATCCGTTCTTATAGATCTCTGCTTAATTCTCTATATCATACATAGACAGTCCAATCTCAAAGCAGGCTCTCTTCTTCACACCTACAGAGCAGGGATTCCTTTAGACCAAAAACAACGAGTAATGACATGCACACAAAGAGAAAGGCATAAAGTCACATGTCCTGAAAAGCAATGCTTAGAACATACTATGATCATAACTCATCTGTACAGTTATGCCATTGAAGAACTAAACCAATTTATACCAATTTAAGCTCAAAATACAAAAGTTGCATTTTGTGTTTTACCTGGATATTGCAGCTTTTTCCATTATTTCCTGCTGAATGAGCCCAGATGGCTCAATGACATCCAGTATAATTATACTCCACAACTTGTCTGATTTTGGCCTTTGCAACACAGCAGATTCATCTTCCACATGTCTCAGCCAAAACTCAAGTGTTTCTTTAGGAAAGTGATTGGCTTCAGATATGAGGTCCAGAGTTATACGATGTTGGTCTTTCTCCACAGAACTGTAAGGTTTAACCTGCCCAAGTGTGCCAGCAATTATGGGCAGAATGGAGAAGCCTTCGGAAACATCTAACACATAGAATGGTTCAGGGATGCTCTCTTCTGAATTACTCTGTCCACTTCCACAGCTCATCTCGTTATTCTGGCAGTGAGTATCCATGGCCTGACACAGTTTCTCTGGAGTCAAGGAAGACAACACTTTTCTCATTGCCATTTTAAAGCTTTCATGATAGAGGTTGTTATTAAGCAAAGCAATTTCTGTGGATTCCAATATACATGTCTGCTCCATAGCATCTGGTTTGCTGGTCTGAAGGTTAGCCAGGGCACTACAGAGTTCAGCTTCACTTCCTAAGGAGAACAAGTCTTTATCCTTGCAAAAATCTTTTCCAACATCCATTTCATGTTCTGAACTGAAAACACTGATATTCTGGATTCTTAAGTAACAATCTTGACAAGACACTTCCATCATCACCTGGTCCCCAGATTTTATCCAGTAGTCTCCATAAAACAGTAAGAAAGAAAGAAAAATTGTAATTAATATATTTATAAGTCTAAGAATCATACAAATACTTCCACCCTCCCCTCATTTTGAAATCACTACAGGAAAGATTACATCTATTGATTTAATAGAATTAAGTGAATCAATTTATTCATGTCCTACAAAAAAACTAGGAAAAATCCCTACAGCTTTACTTAGTGAAAAACTTAAGTTTGAAGATTCAATTAACTAATGGCATAATAGACTCAAGAGCTCCATTACTGGACCCCCAACTATTAGTTTTATAGTGCCTTTACTGCAATCACGAGGTATCATGTCCCCATATTACGGAGTGGGGAAAGGGGTACAGGAGACTCCGAATCCTCTTCAGTAGTGAAGCGAATAACAAAGATAAATAAAAGTCAGGGATCAATACCAAATCTCACTTTAGCTTAAAGGAGCATTCTTTTCTCTAACAGCAATTTCCAAAAAGAACAAGGCAGCATTCAATAGAACCTTGTCAGTAATATTTCTGTTTATATTTAAACGTTCTTTCATGTTTAGGAATTTGATAATATAAGGAAGGACTAAGTCCTACAATAAAGAGTGTATCGTGGTCTTATCCATGAACTTTCAAACTTGGTAAAACTTTAAAATGTGCATGTATAATCACAATTTCTTCTTATCAGCATTTAGATATGGTTGAAAATACAAATTATTCTTTTGTTTACACATTTAAAATGTCCTTTCCCTAAGAAGGATTAAAATTTTTAAATCCCATCTAAGTTACTATGAGAAAGTTAGAATAAACAAAATAACAAATGAAAAGATGTGCAACATCACTAATCATCAGGGAAATGCAAATCAAAACCACAGTGAGATATAACCTCACACCTGTCAGAATGGCTGAAAAAAAAAACACAAGAAACAAGTGTTGGCAAAGATGTGCACTGTGGGTGGGAATACTGTGGAAAATAGCATGGAGGTTCCTCAATAAATTAAAAATGTAATTACCCCTGCTGGGTATTTATTCAAAGAACACGAAAGCACTAATTCAAAGGGATACACACACCCCTATGTTTATAGCAGCATTATTTACAATAGTCAAGGTATGGAAGCAGCCCAAGAGAACACTGATAGATAAATGGATAAAGAAATGTGGTATAGAAGAGAGGTGGGCTGGGGGATGGGTTAAATAGGTGATGGGGATTAAGGAATACACTTGGTATGATGAGCACCAGGTGATGTATGGAGGTATTTAATAAGTTTAAATAAAAACTTAGAAAAAAAAGATGTGATATATACATACAATAGAATATTACTCAGCCATAAAAAGGAATGAAATCTTGCCATTTGCAGCAATATAAATGGATCTACAGAGTATAATGCTTAAGAAATAAGTCAGTCAGAGACAAATACCACATGATTTCATTCACACGTGGAATTTAAAAAACAAACAAACAAAGAAAAAAAAAGAGACAAACCAAAAACAGACTCTTAACTATAGTGAACAAACTTATGGTTACCAGAGGGGAGGGAGGTGGATGGATGGGTGAAATAGGAGGTGAGAATTAAGAATATATTTATGATGGGGTGCCTGGATGGCTCGGTGCATTGAGCATCTGACTCTTGATCTTGGCTCAGGTCATGAACTTATGGTTTCTAAGATCATGCCCTCCATCAGGCTCTGCACTAACATCATGGAGCCTGCTTGGGATTCCCTCTCCCTCTCTCTCCTCCCCTCCCCTACTCACATGCATGCACATGCATACATAATCTCTCTCAAAATAAATAAGCATTAAAAAAAGAGTATATTTATGATGAGCTTGAATAAAGAATTGCTGAATTATCACATTGATGATCTGAAACTAATGTAACACGATATGTTAATTATACTGGAATTATAGTTTTAAAAATAAAACAAATAAAGAAAAAATGCCACTTACTGAGTGCCAGTTGCTATGATAGGCATTTTACATCCATTATCACTGATAATCCCTACAACAATCCTACCAAGTAGGCAGCAGCATCCCATTTTTATACATCACATAATAACAGCTCTGAGACATAACCAGCAAGGCTAGCCAGAGAGTCAGTAGCAGTGCTAAGACTTGAATCCCAAATCTACCTGACTGATTCCAAAAACACCATACTAGCCGCAACACTATACTCATCCCATGACTTAATGGTCTTGCCAAATTAAATCCTTGACTAGGAGACTAAACAGAAATAGAAACTTATTACCTCCCAGTTTAAAACAGGTATAATTTTTCTATGCAATACAACTTACGTGAACTACACTAAAACCCATCAAATTGCTGGCAAAAAAATTTCTACAGAAAAATATCCTTAACATAGAACTTCTCTAAGGAAGTCCATGAATTTATGAGCCCTCTAAAACTGTAAAATGTTGTTTATATGTGTGTGTATGCATTTCTACGACTTGTGGCTCCACAAATGCCATCAGATTCTAAAAGCAGTAAGCACTCCTACACTAGTACTTTTCTACCATGTTCTATAAAAAATGGACTAGCATTCTATTATCTGCTGATAACCAGAGTAATCAGAGCTGAAGAAATTTAACGATAGACATTTTTGAATGGTATGCAGCAATTATGTTTTATTCTCTTTTCTTAACTATATATATTAACTATTTAAAACTACTTTTTAAAAAAGAAAGTTCTGAAAAACTTAACCAATCTCCCTCAACTGGAAACTTCATATTCAAAGTAAATTTTCTTACACTGATTGAAATGCTTAGAAGATTAAAGCAACAAGACTAAACAAACACACCAACAAACAAACAAAAATTAGGCAAGATATACCTGCAAGGTCATGGACGGGGTAGACAGCCTGTTCCCAACATGTTTCCTCACTAGGACTTGTGGATAAACTGTGTTCATCATCAAGCTGGAGTACAAACCAAACCACAATAGCATCTAGTATGCCTTCTTTAATCACAGGAATACCAATTTTACCAGATTTTTTAGTTGCAAGACTTTTTAATTCCTGACAAAAATGTAAAAGGAATGAAAGCAGTTTATATATGCAATATATACATGCCCTACTATTACATCTCTTTCCATTTCTGTAAGTTCTCAGATATGCCCAGCATCACTGGGGGAATCAGTATCTTGACACACCTATAGCCATTTAAGGCATACTAAATGAGAAGCTCCAATCTACCACAGTGGAAAACTGTGGAACTATTAAAAACAATGAGGCAGAGTGAGTGGGTGGCTCAGTCAGTTGAGCATATGACTTTAGCTCAGGTCATGATCTCACAGTTCGCAAGTTAGAGCTCTGCATAGGGCTCTGTGCTGCCAGCACAGAGTCCGCTTTGGATCCTTGTCCCCCTTCTGTCTCTGTCCCTCCCCCGCTGTGCACAAGCGTGTGCACGCTTTTTCTCTCCCTCAAAAATAAACATTAAAAATAAAATGAGGCACATACATAATACTGATGTAGAGACAAATCCAGGATATACTGTTGAACGAAGGAAGTGAATGGCAAAGAAATAGGGATTGTTTTTGAAAACATGAGCACATGAGTGTGTGTGTGTGTGTGTGTGTGTAGAAACACAGAAAAGCAAGTCTCAAAAGATATACTTCAAATTGGTGATCTGAGAAAGTAGGACCTAGATTTAAAAAAAGGAAGGGGTGCCTGGGTTGCTCAGTTGGTTAAGTGTCACACTCCTGATTTTGGACGCTCAGCCTGGAGCTCTGAGCTGCTTGGGATTCTCTTTCTCTGTCCCTCCCCCAGCAGCATGCATGTGTGTACTCTCTCTCAAAACTAAATAAATAAAGCTTAAAAAATAATAAAATAAATTAAAAAGGACGACATATACTTTTTCTTCTATTCTTCTGTATTACTTGAAAGTGTTAAAACAAGCAGATGTTACTTGAAATTTAACTGTGGCAAAGAAAAATTAATGTAAACTGTGGCAAAGAAAAATTAACATAAGAAAATCTCAAAATAAGGACAGCTTTGGGGTATTTAGCAACTATAATCATGTTGATCCCTACTGTACAGTTGTATCAGAAAAGAAATGCTCTTGAAGCTCAGCCTCAGTAATCAATGTCAAAGTGTTAATGTAGCTCCAAACCACCTCAAGAAAAATCTAGTAACAATTAATAGGGGATTAAATTATATTAAATGCATTAAATTATAAAGATCTTAGGCTAAAATGACCTTCACAAAGTGTTCTGTGCTCACGCAGGTTTCATCTAATCTGACTTAAAGACCTTCAGAGAAGGACTCAATGTGACCTTTTTTCATTTCCTTAGGCACTTCCTTTGTGTAGCACAGCCTCCCACCACCTACCAATACACACACACAGACACTTAGGGCCATCAACTTGTCCTGGTTTGCTCAAGACTGTTCTAGTTTTTTTTTTTTTTTTAATTTTTCTTAATGTTTATTTATTTTTGAGAGAGAGACAGAGTGAGACACAGCACGAGCAGGGGAGGGGCAGAGAGAGAGGGAGGCACAGAATCCGAAGCAGGCTCCAGGCTCTGAGCTGTCAGCACAGAGCCCGAAGTGGGGCCCGAACCCAGGGACTGCGAGATTATGACCTGAACCGAAGTCGGACCCTCAACCAACTGAGCCATCCAGGTGCCCCAAGACTGTTCTAGTTTTAAAAATGAAAGTCCCGCGCCTTGGGAATCTCTCATTTTTGGGCAAACTGATATGGGTGCTCGCCCTAATACACATACAATCTAGAGATCTGGATTACTGTTCATTTCAAGGAATACTGTTAACTTAAAACGACAGTACAACATTGAGAAAAGTCAGAAAGCTCTAGGTTATAACTCTTGCATTCACACCTGCATAATCTGAGGAAAATGAATGTAAACAAAAGTTCTCTCATCTGTACAGCCCAAGGATAAGTATAACTATATTGCAACACTGTTGTAAAAGCAATCTAAGAACACATGTGAAAGCACCTGGCACATTATACATTCCCAACAAACTTTAGGGATTTTCTTCCTATGTATTTAAAGTAAATAATTTCAGGAGAAACTACTGGCTACCATTTAATCATTTTCCTTACATATAGTAAACAGAATCCCATGCAAACTCATAAAATAAGACTGTTCTATGTAGTACTTTAAACAATGCATGAAATTTAATGCTCAAAATTGTAACTTTTTTTTTTTTTTTTACCTGAAGATTGTTGAAATCTACTGTCATAATTTCAAAGCACTCTGTCAAAGCCAAATATCCCCCAGGAACTCGACTCATCTTTTCAGTTGTATATGGTTCCACTGTCTCTTCAGTATCCACAGAAGAACAAGCTGGACTCTGAAATTTCACATTTGTTGGTAAACAGATCCCAGCAACATCCTTAGTACACACCCTGGTAAGAGGGAAAATGAGAAGCGGAAGGGAGAAAGATGGGGTGGGTTTTTTTGTTTTTTTGTTTTTAGAATTGAGTCGAGAAAAAATAAACAAAAATGACACAAAAACTTTATTGGCAAAGGTTTCTTAAACACAATACATACACAATCACTAACTATAAAGGAAAACAAATGAAAAATAGATCTACATTACAATTAAGAACTCTGTTCATCAAAAAATACTCAGCTTTAAGAAAGTAAAAAGGCACATTGAGTAGAAGCAATTTATAATACACCTATTCAACAAAGGGCTCCTATCCAAAATATATTTTTAAATTTCTACAAATAAAAGAAAAACAAAAACGGGCAAAAGACTTAAACAGACAGTTCACAAAAGAGCATATCTAAATGGCCAAAAAGCATACAAAAAGTTGCTCAGTCTCACTAGTCACCAGGGAAATGAAGTTAACATACTGCACAACCACCAGAATGGGGAAAAGGGAAATGTCAGTACCAGGTGTTGGTGAAGACACACTAGGATCTACACTAGAAGTCTAATACACTATTGGTAGGGGTTTAAAATTAGTAAGACCACTTTGGAAGACTTTTCTTAGTACCTACTCAAGCTGAACATACCCATTCTGGATTCATTCTTAATATAGGAACCTGAAGGTATGTGGCTTTTCTACTTCTGGGAATACAGCCAACAGAAATTCATGTATACAATCACCAAAAGACTGTCCAAGAATGTTTATAATTGTACTACTTCTAATAATCAAAGAACTGGATATAATGTAAATATCCATCAACAGTAAAATGGGCAAATGTCTTGGTATATTTGTACAGTGGCATACCGTACATCAATGAGAATGAACAAGCTACACACCAGTGGATATGGATACTGAAAAAAGGCCAGGCACAAAAAAACCATTCTATATGACCCCACTTGTACAAAATTCAAAACAAGCAAAATAATCTATGATGTCAGAAGTCAGGATAGCAGCTATGGTGTCAGAAGTCAGGATGGCGGGTTTCTACCTAGGGACTTTGTGGGGTGGTGGTAAGGTTCTGACCATTGATCTGAGCATTAGTTACACAAGTGCATCAACTTCATGAAAATTCATCACACCATAAATTTATGGTTTATGCACTTGCTATAACAATGTTCTGATGTCAATAAAAGTCTACACTGAAAAGAACACTTCATGAGCATTTAGCAGCACAATTTTATGAAAAAGAAGGACTCCAGAGGAGCCCAGTGGCTCACTTGGTTAAGCATCCAACTCTTGATTTCAGCTCAGGTCAAGGTCGTGAGATTGAGCCCTGCATCAGGCTCTGAGCTGAGCATGGGGCCTGCTTGAGTTTCTCTCTCTCCCTTTCTCCTCCCCCTCTACCTCTCCCCTGCCTGTACAGGTTCACTCTTGCTCTTTCTCTCTCTCAAAAAAACAAAAACAAAACTCCAATCTTCTCTCATCTCAGAGGTATTCATTTATTGGTCTATCTGCCCTTACAGGGTTGAGGTTGAGTTGTGTACTTCTAGAAATTATTTTATTATACTCTCAAAAGATGAATGAAACTATTAATGATTTTAATAACTCAGAAGTGCTACAGAAACAAAAAGGATATGACAACTTACTTTTAATTTCTTATAAAATACATGAATATAAATTTATCAAAACTCATGATCACATGGTTGATGGGTCCAAGCCCTGCGTCAGGCTGTCAGGCTCTGAGCTTATAGCACAGAGCCGGATTGGATTCTCTCTCCCTCTCTCTCTCTCTCTCTGCTCCCCCCTGCTCAGGTGTGTGTGTGTGCGCTCTCTCTCTCTCTCTCGCTCCCTCTTTCTCTCCCTCTCTCTCTCTCTCTCTCTCTCTCAAAATAAATAAATAAACTTAAAAAAAAAAAACCATACCACAGGGTGCCTGGGTGGCTCAATCAGTTAAGCATCTAACTCGTGATTTTGGCTCAGGTCATGATCTAACGCTCATTTATTCCTGGTGGGGGTGGGCGGGGGAGGCAGGGAGGGGCAGAGAGAGAGGGAAGAGAGAATCCCAAGCTGGCTTGGCATTGTCAGTGCAGAGCCCAATGTGGGGCTTGATCTCACAAACCGTGAGACCATGAGCCGAGCCGAAATCAAGAGCTGGATGCTTAACCAATTGAACCACCCAAGCATCCCAATAAGAAATTGGTTTTAAAAAATCATGCAGCATATCTATTAACATGAAGAGGCTCACAAAGAAAAAGCATATATATTTATTGATATTTTTAAAACAAAATTAAATTTATACACACATACACATTTACTTACAGAGCTGACATTCAACCAGGCACACTAATTCAGCCTATCTGCTAGTTAAGGCCACTGTTTGGCTGATGCTCTATGCCCTACCAACCACTAAACATTTTTACTTATCACCCCGTAACATGCATAGAGAATAAGGACGAATATACAATAAAGATGAACAGTAGTTATCTAATGGTGAGGAGTTTAGGATAATTTTTATTTTCTTCTTTTACTCATCACTATTTCTTAAAATAATTATATGTTATGTTTACTACTATTAAGTTATAGGAAGGGGACCTCTTTAAAAAGTCCTAATAAAATAAGGATCAGTATTTTAGCAAGATAAAATATTTTTTAATGCTCAAGAAAAAAAATAACCAAGAGGCTTCTATGACTAAAAATATTTAATACCACATTTTCACTTGTGTCATATTTGATAAGTAAATCTTAGAATTTCCAGAGCAGAAACTTCCTAAAATTTCATTCTACATAACCACAAAACATTATAATATCAATAAAGTTATTAAGAAGAGGGAAATAGGAGAAATAAATTAAAATAAATTATTTTCACACTGGAAATTTTTATTTCACTTTCATCTGAAATCAGTCTGAACTTAATATTTTTCTATATGAATCTATCACACATCAAAAAGATACCTAATTTGGGGTGCATGGGTGGCTCAGCTTGGGATTCTCTCTCTCCCTCTCTTTCTCTGCCCCTCCCCTGTTCACACACTTGCATGCTTTCTCTCTCTCTCCCTCTCTCTAAATATAAACAAACTTAAAAAAAAAGGATACTAAGTTGTATCAGAATTAATTTTCCACTAAAAAATCTAAAGCTGGTTTTAATTCTTTCTTTAAAAGAAAGAAAGGGGAGCTGGTGGCTCAGTGGGTTGAGTGCCTGACTCTTGATTTCAGCTCAGATCATAATCCCAGGGTCATGGGATTATGGGCCCTGTGTTAACCTCAATTTGACTCGTGCTCCATCCTGAGAGTGAAGCCTACTTGGAATTCTCTCTTTCTCTCTCTCCCTCTGACCTTCCCACATTCACACACTCTCTCTCAAATTAAAAAAAATAATAATTTTAAAAAATTTTTAAATAAATAAAAGAAAAAGGCAAAAAGGGAATTAAGACTGGAATAAACATCATGAATTTAAAGGTCACAAAACTACAAATTCTCATCCAAATAAATATTCCCTAAATAACCTTTCAAGGACAGTCTACTCCTTAAAATTACTGTTTTCTAATATTTACTACTTAAATAATCACTTACCTATGATGTCTTCTTATTTCTGCACATTCTACTGCCATTCCATATAGAACAGCACTTGCTGGTATAACTTTCCCATACTTTTCACAATTACCATTTTCACCTCTGGTCTAAAAATATAACAATAAAAATTATATTCAGTTATATGTATGCAAAAATATGTGTGCATGATTATGAGAAAGAAAATTAATTTTTAAAAAACCTTAAAAGCAATGGTAAGGATAAACAAGTTAAGGAACTTTTTCTTTAAAAAGCTTCTTTTGGGGTGCCTGGATGATTCAGTTGGTTGAGCATCCAACTCCTGATTTCGACTTAGGTCATGATCCCAGGGTCTTGGGATTCTCTTAAGACTCTCTCTCTCTCCCTCTGCCCCTCTTATGCATGCCCTCACTTACACACTCTCTCTCTAAAAAAAAGTAAGTTTCTTTTGTGGGGCACCTGGCTAGCTCAGTCAGTACAGCATGTGAATCTTGATCTCAAGAGTTGTGAGTTCAAGCCCCATGTTAGGTACAGAAGATTGCTTAAAAATGAAATCTTTTTAAAGACTGTAATTAAAAGTTTCTTTTGTTAACTAGACTCATGGTGATCATTTCATAATATATACCAGTTTTGAATCATTAATTCTACACCTGAAATTAATGTAATGTTATATGTCAATCACACCTAAATAAAGAAGTTTGTGTAAGTATATACACATACAGTGTGTGTTTATATATCATGTATGTGTGTATATATATGTACACATACATTGGAATATTAGCCATAAAAGAGAATGAAATCTTGCCATTAGCAACAACATGGATGGGTCTAGAGGATATAATGCTAAGTGAAATAAGTCAGAGAAATACCATATGATTTCACTCATATGTGGAATTTAAAAAACAAAAGAACAAAAAAGAGACAAAAAACACCCTTAAATACGAAAAATAAACTGGTGGTTGCCAGAGGATAAATGGGGGGGGGGGGGGGATGGGTGAAACAGGTGAAGGAGATTAAGACTACACTTATTATGATGAGTGCTGAATAATGTATAGAATTGCTGAATCATTATATTGTACACCTGAAACTAATATAACACTATGTATGTTAATTATATTTGAATAAAAACACAGTATTTAAAAAAATCAAAAACAATGAATGGGATCCCATGTTAACACTAACTTTATTTTTTTTAAGCTTATTTTACTTTCATTGCTATATGTATGTGTGTGTATACATTAATTTTTTTCATCAGTACAAATAGGAAAAGGAGGGTAGCTAGGAAGTCTGTATACAGCAACAAACTGTTGGGTATGGCTAACAGAGAAGCCAAAATCACTAATTTTTTTTTAAATCATTATTACCTAGTTGAAAAACAACCTCTCTTCTTTTTAAACTTTAATTAGGTATTTTAAATTCAAATCATTTTCTGTAAATAGTAAATTCTTGTTAAAAGCCTTTCATTCACATTACCTATTACAAAAACCAAATCGACAATTTGTGGGCCACATTAGAGGATTTCACTGCAAAACATAAGTTGGCAATTTTAAGAGTTGGTCCTGTCCAATCAATTGGTACGTAAAACATATACAAAGCCAGTTACCAATATCCCTTTTGATAATTTGCCAAACTCCAATCAGTGAGGGCTGTGAGACTGAAAGCACTTCCCTTTCTCAACCCTACTCAAGAATTCCACAATGCCAGTCCACAATGTAAGCTTAATTACCATGAATTCCTTCCTGGAGTGTTTTTGCCTGAATACCCCATTTGGGTACACAAGCGTACGTTATATGATTAAATGTGGTTTTTGCATGGATTTCTTTCCACCTACAAAGTATACACCTTGACAGGATGTATAGTAAAACCTTGGATTGCATATAAGTTGTTCTGTGAATGTTCCACAAGATGAGCAAACATTTTTAATAAATTTTAACCTGATAAATGAGCAATGTCTTGTAACACAAGTAGTACATGATACCAAACATCACATGATCACAACTAAGCCAATGGTTCTTCTTGCTCTCTCTCTCTCTCTCTGCGGGTTATGGGTGATCGTCTCCCATGCTCAGATGCTCCATCTCAGGCCGCAGTGTTTGGCAGAAATCAGTAATTTTTCAGAACGTTGGAAGGTGTCCACAACTGGCACTAGTGTATTTTTTGTCACTTTATAAAGCACCTATGGATAGTCCTTCGCTTTTCCACACAAGAGTAAGCTTAGGAATGCTTTCCTTCATTCTAGGTCAAGATGCCTACAGATATAGACCCTTTCCTCTGTTGCCTTATTGCCAGTTACATTAAATACAGTATACGACAAGAATTTATTGATACTGTAGTCAACATCTGTATGAGCATATACAATGGCTCCCATGCAGAAAAAGATTCCACTGAGCCAATAGATAGCAGTGATACCATTACTGACAATGAAAGGCACCCTACACAATAACGCTCCTCTCTCATCTCCCCCACACCAGCCATGAAGGTTTTCGAAGGTAAGTGCAGGTTATTTTTCTTTATATTTCATATTTTCTTTATTATTTTGTATTATGCTACAGTAACGTAATCATTTTTGTATGAATATTTTTGTGTTGTGGGACAACTCATCTGAGTTTCCACTATTTCTTATGGGGAAATTCACTTTGATATATAAGTGTTTTGGATTGCAAGTATGTTTCTGGAATGAATTATGCTCACAAACCAAGGTTTTACTGTATTTCATACTGCTTTGCAAATACACGAGGGGTTCGATAAATACCTATTGCAATAATGAATTCTTAATCAAATTTAAGTGTTTTCATGCTGCTTACCTTTGGCTGCAAAAGTAAATGCTCCCATGCATGAATTAAACTCTCCACAATTCCTTCTCCAAATAAACCTGCATCGACAGTTTCTGTTACAACTAGGGACACTCTATAGAATGATTTTTTAAAGATATATGTAAGTAAAATATCATGCTATTTATGTAAAGATTTCAAAGCTGAGAGAAGAAAGGAAGAGTATATTATAGAAACAGTCCATATATAAAATTTTCTAATACATTTCATTTTTTATTTTCTACCCACAAATCTTAAGGAACTTGACTCTACTGTTCCTCAGGCTCCTCTGTTCTCCACTGACACCTTCTGGGGGTGGAGAGACGCACAACCTTCCCTTGACCCTGCTACCTCCTCAGGCTCTTCTTTCATTCCCTAAATCCTTAAGAGTGCTTCATAGCCAGTCCCCTCCTTGATGTCAACACTCCATAAAAATATTGTCATAAATAATTCCCTTACTTATCAAGATGATTCTTTCTCAGGTCTCATTTTCCTTAATCTACAAACATGTAATGTATATGAGAAGGCCTCCCTCTCAAAATCCTTCTCTTCCTTCATTACCCATGTTTACCTCTTATATATTCATAGGTCTCTTGTTGCTTCTTTTGCTTCACCTACTACCTGCGAGTTATCACAAAAGAGCCACAGAGCTCTGATCTTTTGACTGTTCTTTCTTTCTAGAAAATTTCACTCAAAGACATACCAAAATAATTCCTCTCTTCTCTGAACTTCTTTAGCACTTATTCCCAGTATCATTTATTTATATAGCTAGAAGATAAAGAAAAACTTCATGAATATTCCTTATCTTCCTCTTTTGATTGTGGGCACCTTGAGGACTGAAATAACTTTGGTATCCTCTACAGGGCCTAAAGCCAGTATTATACAAGTCCACAAAATTTTCAATATTTAAAGGCTGCAAACATATAGAATGTTGAAAGTATCCCAATCATCTAGTCCAACATCTTGATGTCTCTAGATTTGCTCAGGGCCAAAATAAATTATAACAGAGTCAGTATTAGAATCCATATCTCCTAATTCAAAGCTGTAGGTCCTTCTACCACACTCTCTGTGAGAGAAATGAAGGTTAAATTAAAGTAACTGATTCATACCATGGACTGAATTGTGGACTACCAAAATTCATAAGCTGAAGCCCTAACCCCCAATGTGACTACATTTAAGGATAGGGTCTTTAGGAGGTAATTAAGGTTAAATGAGGTCATAAGGGTGGGGCCCTAATGTGACAGGGCTGGTTTTCTTATAAAAGTGGAAGAGACACAGGCACTCTCTGTGTCTCTTCACATGCACAGAAGGAAAGGAAAGGAATACAGCTGTCTGCAAGCTAGGAAGGGAGCTCTCACCAGAAATCAAATTTGCCAGCACCCTTGATCACGGACTTCTAGCCTCCAGAACTGTGAGAAAATAAAAGTCTGTTGTTTAAGCCACCTAGTCTCTGGTATCTTGTTAGGGCAACAAGCAGACTAAGATAATTCAGGAGACTGCTGATTTCTGCCACAACAATCTAATAAGACTTCTTTCATGCAAACAAATGTAGAGCCCATTAAAAAGTGAATTATGTATACAAAAATACTATTATACATATCGAAGAAGACTTTTAAAAATCATAGTCCAAATGACAACAGATGATAAAAAAGTCATCTTTCAATATAAGCTGAACTTAAGATAAGAAGACAGACCACCCAAGAGAGGTAGTAAAGCAAGTGCTACATAAAGAAAGCTCTGTCTCTAAAATAGTGTTGGACCAGATGATATATAAATCCATTCTAGCTCTAAAATGCCATCAGCCTTGTGATATAGATCAAAGCAAGATGACACACTAAAAAGCCAAGACTTATGAGACAATATTCAAACCATCTGAAGAACCCAGGCCAAAATACATGGACAGCTGACACTTCCAAAGCTTTCATTTTAGCCAAGGATAACACAAAATGTGAGAAGTCCATCAAGCTTGATCTACTCACGTATTATTTTTAACTATAACTTTTAAATAGTTATTGACCATACAGGAAGTATTACCCATTTTCACAAACAGAATATTGAAATTAACAAAAGTAAGGTAACTTGCTAAAGGTCAAGTTTATCTGTTAAATTGCTTGGCGCAAAATTTTTTCAAGATCTTTAAATATTTTTTATCAAGAATATGACATTATGAAAATTTATCTTATGCTAAAATGATCCTATATCGCTATCTTTACAATATAAGGGTTTTAGCATTTTTATTTGGGCTAGAAGCTATAAATGTGAATATCTTAATTTTTTTAAATAAAATAGTAGATTATAAAAACTAAAGTTATATATATTATATAGTACCTTTCAGGAATGTGTTTTGGAATCTCTATGTCAAGTGACTTCATATGTAAGAGTTTGATTCCTGCTTCCATCTTGTTTGCTGCTACTACATCACAGGCAAGTTCATACATGGTCTTGGATAACTCACAAGCATATACTGAGTGTGCTCCAGCTTTTTTAGCAAACATGCTGCAAGGAAAAAGGTGCCCCATCAAGAAAAAATAATCCACTATGGTTTTTCAAATTTAATGGAATCATAATGTTAAACATGGGGTTTTTCTTTTATTCTGTAATACAACCATTATTCATTCCACATTAAAAAATGACCCAGGGGTGCCTGGGTGGCTCAGTTGACTGAACATCTGACTTTGACTCAGGTCATGATCTCACAGTCTATGGGTTAGAGCCCCACATCGGGCTCTGTACTGACAGCTCAGAGCCTGGAGCTGCTTTGGAGTCTGTGTCTCCCTCTCTCTCTGGCCCTCCCTTGCTTACACTCTGTCTCTCTGTCTCTCAAAAATAAATAAACATTAAAACAACAAAATGAACCAATATTCTTATTAAGAAACAAATCATACAGGGGCACCTGACTGGCTCAGTCAATGGAGCACGTGACCCTTGATCTCAGGGTTGTAAGTTTGAGTTCCACCTTGGGTGGAGAGATTACTTAAAAATAAAATCTTTAAAAAAAACAAAATAGAAACAAACTATACAATAAATCATGACATTTATGTTTTTAAGAAGATACAACTGGCATGAAAAATATCAATAGGTTTTAACTTAGAGAACTAGATTCAACCAAAATATTAATGCAAAAAGTACTCCAAAAAGGCATTCAAAATTTCAATCATAACCTCAAATTCTCCTTAGTAGTTATGTCCAGTTCTTGATAAATTAAAGTTACAGTAAAAAATACAATAATAGTAGTTGCATGAATAATCATAAGATTATTAGAAATAAAGTAAACTCTGTTTCAATTCCACTGTTAAATTTTCCATATTTGGCAAAAGCTTTAATTTACCTTGGTGTATATGTGTATATAATTAAAGCACAATTACGACAAACCTTAGTATTCCAGTTCCTGCTCCAATGTCCAAAACACTCTTGGACCCCAAACAAACTGCATCCTGGATTGCTGCATTATAAATTGTATTCCGTTTGGTGTCATTAAGCATGATAAAGTGCCAGCGTTCCACCAACCAGTTTGCAACACGATAAAAATTCTCCTTTGCATCATTGAAATCTGGGTTTAGTTTCACTGCTTTATGAAAATACCCAGCTGCTTCATCTCTAAAGCCCATTCTGTAGTAAAAAATGACAGAGAAAATATTCAATTACTATGATAGCAATTACTGTGCCTTTATCCATGGCACTCATCTGGCCTAAGAATCCCTCTCCAGTATCCCAAATCCTACTCAACCCAAGCACCATCTCCTTTTGTAAGGACTGCAATCCTTGATCACTTCTTTCCTCTCTGAACCCTTATTGTATTTATGCATTCTAGGAGACAGACTATAAATTTACTATTGTAACTAAAGTATAGTAGAAGCTCTCATAGTCCTCTTCAATTTAACCAACCCACTAAAACACGATTGCTTTCTAAAAACCATTCCCTGTGTAAAACATATCAATGCCTATAGCTAGTAGGCTCCTCGCTGGTGTGCCTGCATACCTTTTCTCTCAGCAACTGAATGAATTATCAAGAGTCGGTTGTGTTTGTGGGGTACCTGGGTGGCTCAGTAGGTTAAGTGTCTGACTTCGGCTCAGGTCATGATCTTGCACTCCGTCAGTTCTAGCCCCACGCTGGGCTCTGTGCTGACAGCTCCAAGCCTGGGGGTTGCTTCAGATTCTGTGTCTCCCTCTCTCTCTATCCCTCCCCGCTCCCTTGCGCTCGCTCTCTCTCTCTCTCAAAAGCAAATAAACATTAAAAAACAATTTAAAATAAAAGAGTCGGTTGTATTTGCTGTAAGACCAGTTTACACCAGTTGTATTTGTTATTATAATTACATATTTTAATTAAATATTACAGAAACTAAATAAATTATGACTGCAAAAAGAGAGCCACTGTTTCTGAGGACACTTAGCTAAATAAATGCTTTGTAAAACATCAGAGGCAAATCACCCAAAAAACTGCTACTGAAGTTTATGTAAGCAAATCATCAATAAAAAGGGAGAAAACTTCCAAACTATCTAGAAAAGTGCTTCTTAAACATTCTGTGAAGAATTCATCTCCCCTTTTCTAAATATCTAATATTTGTAGACCAATACAGTCGCACTGCATGTAATTAGTATGCAACTCACACATCAGATTTCACCCAAACTGGTCCACATTATTTTCAAGAAGTGAGTTTCATGATCACATGCTTGGGATTACAGCAATGTCAAACTGCTATATACATTTCTAAACACTTCCTCTCAATCTCTATACTTATCCGTCACTAACTGATAATTTGTGGACCAGCACAAGTGTGTAGTCCATAAGCTGAAGAGAACTGAGCTAGTAAAACCCTTTTACACTCATACTTCTTCAGAAGAACCTTTAAGCATTCTGTCAATTTTAAAGAAACCAAATCAGATTATTAATTCTATGTATGATTTACATAAAAAAAGACATTCTGGAATTTCAAACAGGAAACTGCATGGGCAATGGCCCTATGTCAAATGATACGCACTCATGTTTTAGGTTAAAATAAAAACATTTAAGATTAGTATCTGCTAGACAGAGCTATCTTAATCTGCAACTGACATTGCACACAGTACAATACAAAATACATTGGATGTAATCACTGCTTGGTGAGAGACAAAACTAGCAATGGATATTTTAAATTTTTAAATATCAACAATCTATTGAATCAATGCCACACCTGCCCCTAATAATTTCTTGGGGTTTATGCTTCCCTGAAGTTTGATTCTTAATATATCATTGTTTTCTTAAACTGCAACGATAATCTGAAAAATGTATGGTACACTCAAAATATATCTCATACTGATAGACTCAACAATGTGTCAGTATCAACAAACTATGAAACCACCTCTTTTCTTTTAACTAGGAAAAAAAAATTACCTTCCCAATTAGGAACTTAAATGTTTTGTTTAAATCTGATGCTACTGGACTAACATAAGGTTGTAAAGTTGAGACATTCCAGACACAAATTTCATTTAATAAACAAAAGGAATAAAGGAAAGGAAGCTATCATTTACTCTGGAAATCTTTTTCTCCTGGAGCAGTGATTCTTTCAGTGGGAAGTGAGTGATCCACTCTTTGATGAGGAAAGTAGGACAAAAAGCTAAGAGCTACTGTTGTAGAGAACAAAGATAAACTATATAGCAAAAGCCGCATTCACACTATCACAACTGATGAAATCTCAATGTCTAAATTAGAAATTTTGCATAATTATATCTCCCAAAAGCAAACAAGCATGGTTTTTTTGTTTTTGGGGTGTTTTTTTTTTGTTTTTTTTTTTTTTTTTTTTGTCTCACGAATTGGTAAATGCTCAGACTAATATCCTGCAACAACAGGTCACCAAGTTAAAATCTGTCAAAAGTGTGTAGAGCTCCAATTTTCTGTTAAATTGAGTTTATCCTTAAAGATAAGTTCTAGGATGTTATGATAATAACATGTGCATTACCTGGAAATAAATTGAATCCCATAAAGTAACTCCTCTTTCATGGACTGAAGAACTAAAAAAACTTTGAAATTAATGGGGCACCTGGGTGGTTCAGTCGGTTAAGCAACTGACTCTTGGTTTCAGCTCAGGTCATGATCTCACCGTTTATGAGTTCAAGCCCCACCTCAAGCCCTGTGCTGACAGCGCAGAGCCTGCTTGGGATTCTCTCTCTCCCTCTGTCTCTGTCCACCCCCCTCCTGACTCTCTCTCTCAAAATAAATTTTAAAAAAATAATAAACTTAAAAAAATCTTTTAAACTAAATTTCATTTAAAGGAAAAGTAGTTGGGGCACCTGGGTGACTGACCGAGTGTCCGACTTCAGCTCAGGTCATGATCTCACAGTTCATGAGTTTGAGCCCTGCGTCAGGCTCTGTGCTGACCGCTCAGAGCCTGGAACCTGCTTCAGATTCTGTGTCTCCCTCTCTCTGCCCCTTCCCTGCTCATGCTTTGTCTCTCTCTGTCCTTCAAAAATGAATAAACGTTAAAAAAAAAATTAAAGGAAAAGTAGTTGCTAATTAATACAGATGGGAGTCTATGTAACAGGATCAGGTTAGCTGTTAGTGTGAACAAACAAGTGTCAGTTGACAATCTGCCTTACTTTCCCGGTTATTATCATACTCTACAATTAGAAACTATCAAATATTTATCTCTTAAAGGAGTACTCATTTCACTTCCCAGGCCATGTTGATTAAGACTATTAAACCATATAGCAGCTACCTCTCTGAGACTAACACACTTTGATAAAGGCATTTCTTATGTATAACTTTTCATTGACTAAAACTTAACATGACAAGATGAACAAAGCAGTAATACTAGAGGAAACTGCTGGAACATGTAAAATTATCTTACTATATACAGTAGGACATTATCATGGCATTTCCTAAATAAGAAGTCTTTTACTTTGTACAAAGAAGTGACACCAGATTTATTAAAACAAATCCAATACAAAAATTTTGGGTTTTCATCAGTTTTCCTAATTACACAGTTTCTATGAAGAATAGACAGAAATTCCAATGGCAAGTTTTCAGCAAGATCCAGAAAACAGAATTACAAGTTCCTTGGCAAGGCATCAGAGTGACTTCACTGCCACCCTGCAGCCCATGGCTGTGTCCTCTCCAACAAGGTCTGAATCTTAGCCAGGTGGAGGGAACTCTTCCTTGAATATTATATCCTAGCCCTAGGAGAAGTGGCTGTGTGGTATATGATTTAATGTTAAAACTGTTCTGTTAGTAAGTCGGACAGAGAAAGACAGATATCACATGTTTTCAGTCATATGTGGAATCTGAGAAATTTAACAGAAGACCATGGGGGAAAGAAAGGGGAAAAAACAGTTTCAAACAAAGAGGGAGAAAAACCATAAGAGACTCTTAAATACAGAGAACAAACTGAGGATTGATGGGGCGGGGGTGGGGGGAAGGAGGCAATGGGTGATGGGCACTGAGGAGGGCACCTGTTGGGATGAGCACTGGGTGTTGTATGTAAGCAATGAATCATGGGAATCTAATCCTGAAACCAAGAGCACACTGTAAAAACTGTATGTTAGCTAACTTGACAATAAATTATATTTAAAATAAGAGAAATTTTGATTGCAGATCAATTGGCTTTATATGTTGGAATAAAAACACTTTCATCGACTGAGAAGAATACATCAGAATATTCAATCTGGATCACTTTCGATAATCATACGTTCCCGAGCATCTTGACTTTTTTCTGTATAATGTTTATTACTTTTCCTTATCTGTGTCATTTCTTATGGGTACATTCACAATTGTTTTCTTATATGAAACAAAAGTTGGTGTAATAAAAAAATGCTCTGTTATTACATGTTATATTTGTGATTCTTATATTCTTCTGAGTTCTCTTTATTTTTTACCAGCCAATCCTTCATTACTCTGATCCCCTGTCACAGTTGATAATTCTTTATATTAAACTTTCCCTTTCAAATTACTGTGTGATTTATCTCTGATCAAGACTGATACAGAATAATTCTTAACAAATAACACTGAAATCACTACAAACCTGAAGAGGTGTTCCCCCATACTATTGCAAATCACTTCATCATCAGGAAACAGTTCCAAAGCCTGCTCATAACAACCAAGTAAGTCTTGTGTTCGACTGAGAGCATCGAGCTCTTCAGCCCATCTGAACAGTGTATACTGAAAAGTTTCCTGTGTAAAAGAGAAAACAGTAATTTAGTCAATAATATAAATGATGGAAGAATATACAACACTGGTTGATAATTCCACAGAGTACAGAACGTAATTACTACTGACTGATCACTTCAAATTTTGTTTAGCTTTAGTAGACAGTTTGCTAAATAAACAAACGCATAAATGAATTTTACCACTTAGGTGGCAATAACATGCAGAATTAGACAATTTGAGCACTTTAAACTCTCTCCATTCTTAGCTATCATATCAGATTCTCCACCTACCTCTCTTTTGTGGGCTTCTAGGTTTTAGAAGTTGTTTTGCCTTCTTTGTTCATCCATCTCTATCACCCGTTCTACATCTACATCTCCAATCAAGACCCTCTCTTCTGAATCTCAGACACACAGACACAACTTCCTATTAGTCATCTCAACAAGGGACTGCACCCTCAGCCACCTCAAACTCAGCACAACTCAAGTATTTCCTGAGCAATCAGTATGCAAAGAACTGGGGCTAAAATACAGCAATGAACAACATAAATCCTATTCCTATCCTCACAGAAGCCCTGTAGAAAGAAATTTAACATACAGTTCTTTAAAAATTCAAAATGCTCTAAACTGAACCTATTATATTCCTCTCACACAGGATATAAGGTTAAGGTACCACCAAACCTCAAATGACTAAGTCATCTTATAATGCTACCTTAACTTCCAATACAATTAGTTTCAAACCCAGTCAATTCTGTCTCAACATCTTTAACTATGTCACCTCCTCTCCAACCCACTGTTACAACAGTCTGGCCCTTATAATACTTTCTGGACTACAGTAACAGCATTCCCTCTGTCACCCTAGCTCCAATCTCACTTCTCTCCAGCCATTCTCCATACTACAACACAGTGGAAAAAAGGGAAGGCTTTAGTCATTCCAGTTTTTATCATGAACACAGTTTACATCATCTTCAGAGATTTATACAGAAGAGTTGAGACTTATAACTGAATCTTGATGAAGTTTACTAAAGAGAAAAGGATACGGAGGAAGACCTACAGTATCAGGAGAAAAAAGTACGGATGATATGAAATGGATAAGAGAATTTATAACTTGGTGTGACTGAAGTGTGGGCATAGGGAGTAGAGTGAGTAGTAGGAAATACGACTAAAGAAATGGCTCTTTCACAAACGCCCACATGAAGGAATATGGACTTTGTTCTACAGGAAACAGAACTAGTTTCTGAACCCTACTGAACACGAGGCATTCAAATACAGGCTTTAGATATACTTTTAATACACATTAAGTATCTATTTAAAAAGATACTGTCACTGTTTTAGAAAGGAGGAACCTTAGGAACAAAGAATTAAAGAAACAGCACTTGGGTTGATCAATCATTATTCTACTGCTGCCTACCTATAAGAACAAACCGTATCTCAACATAGCACTTTCTCCTCCTTAGGACCAGCTGCTCCTGAAATTTACACTAAGTTTATGTTAACTACAACCATCTAGAGGTTACTGACATCTAGTGGATAGATATCAACAATGCGGGTAAACATTCTACAATGGCGCAGGACAGCGCTCCACAACAAGAATCATTCCATCCAAAAAGTCAACAGCGCTGAGGTTGAGAAACGCTAGGTGAAAAAAAGCAAAGTAGCTTGAGGCTGAAAACGGAATACAAAATTTAGTTAAATAATTTTTATAAATTTAGACTCTAAAATAACTTGGAAAAACTTAACTATTACATATAGAACGATCACAATCCAGTAACTGAAGCTTAAATAATGCATCATCAAATGACTACTTTATAGTAGCTTATTCCCAACTTTATTCAATTACAGATACCCACGACATTCCTTCTGCATACAAGTGCAAAGGTGCTGAGGCAGGGACATGCTAGAATTAGATATAGGAGGAAGAGATCACCCTCGGCCTCATTTGCAATATGGCCTTTAGAATTCTGAGTAAGGTGGAAGTTTTGAAATAGATAAGTGGCATCGTCTGACTTGTTATGAAATGCTCACCCAGGCTGTGTTGAGACAGGTTGCCGGAGGAAGCCTAGTTATGAGCCTACACCAACAGCCGACAGATGACTGAGGCTTGAACAGGGGTAGTAAAGGAGAAGGTGGTGAGAAATGGTTAAGATTTTGGATACATTTCAAATATGGAGCCGAGAGGATTTTTTTGATGGGCTGGCTGTGGGTGTGAACAAAAGACATGTCAAGGATTCATAGTAAATATTAACAGCAACCACCAGCCATTAACCTTAGCCACCCCTCCCAATGGAAAAACACAGGATCTGCCAGCAAGTGAAAGAAGGGACATCCTCACCTTCACGTCCTCTTTCAGCTCCGGCGCCAGGCTGAGTACAAGGAGGTAGTGGGCATAGGCGGTGCCAAAGTCCTGGGCGCTCAGGCAGTGTTCTGCGCTCTGCAAGGACCGCGACACCAGCCGGTCGCGCCCGACTGCCCCGGCGCCACTCCGGGCACCCCGGCGGGGCCTGGGCCGAGAGTTCGGCATGACAGAGTCACCGCCCTGAAACCTAAGCTTGTATAACCAAAGTGAAGATGTTTTACTAAACGGAACGAGAAAACGGTCCCGTTGGCTACACTTCCAAATGACTTAAACAGAGCGCGAAAACCGGTAACGTAAAGTTATGCCTGGGCCCGGGGTGTGCGCGCCCACCTTAGCCAGGCAAAAGCCCCGCCTCCTCCCTGCCAGGCGGAGTCTGCGAGTCAACCCGGCAAACTGCAGACACCAGCCCAAGGCGCACGCCCAGCGAGCGTCAGTGCGCTTGACGTGTGCACGCCGCGGTCCGCCCCCCTCCCCGTGGAAAGGGAGGCGCGAGGTGGACGGGGCGCCTGCGCGGAGGGCAGCGCTTTTACCGGTCTTGAGGTTCTTGCCTTCCTCTCCCTCGCCTCGCTTCCCCTTGCCCCGAAACCGGCGTTTTCTGTCCCTTCTTCCTGGCCGTCAGAAGTGTGTGTGTGTGTGTGTGTGTGTGACTTCGACTGCAAGACCCGACTCTGCAGATGCAGTCAGCGCGAAGCTGCACCCGACCGTGAGGGACATGGGTGGCTGTGAGGAGGTCAGGCGTTTGTGATGATGGTTAAGATATTTGGATCGGGATGCCTCAGATCTCAAAATGGCGAGACTGAAAAGAGCCAAAAGTTAACAAACGCACCCTAGATGTAGTGGAGCAAATGCTTTCACAGGCGTTATTTAAAATCATTCTCACAAAACCCCGTGAGGTGGGCTTCTAAATCACAATCTTAAAGGCGGCAAAGGGGACATTCTGAGAAGTTACTTGCCCAGTATCACAAAACTGGGTAGTGGGAAAGGCGTGACTCAAACCCAAGCTCTCTGTTATTTTAAAACGAGTTTAGGATTTATTTCACTGTTCGATGGGTCACCACTGTATACTGGCTATATTAATAACATAGGAAAAAATGTTCTACCTTCAAGTGTGGCCCCTAAGGGATGGATTCAAAACTTTAAAAGGGGAGGGGGGCGCGTGGAAATTACAGCTGAAAGAAGTCATTTTTGTCCTCATTTTCAAACATCTCAGTAGTGAATATTTTACTTAACAAAAAATAAGACCATTTGCATATCTAACTTTGGGGGGCTTCTACCATTTTCTGCCTTCTCTATTGATCTGATTATTTGAACCACTCTTCCTCTGGGCACTTACCACTGTAAACCCTAATCAGTTCTTCAAAGTCCAGGTTACTAGATTATAATCTCCTCCTGCAGTCAGAAAGTTCCTCAAAGGCAGTAACTGTTCTTAACCATTTTTGTAAGCTTTACCTCTAGCAGAGACTAGTTCAGAGTAAGGACTCAAAATTTTTTTTTTAATTTTAATGGAAAGTACATTCCACTACCAGGTTTCACTTGTAGATTTTCCCCATCGTTCACATCCTTTTTTCTCTCCCCTTCTGAATTGCCACTTTTTGTACTAAGCAATTTAAGATTTAACTATATGATTTTTCCCTAACAAGCCTGAAATGCTAGTCCCAATAGGATGTAGTAGAACATGCAAAGGCCACTGAACAATACAAAACAAAAAAGTACATTTTAGTGCAAACTTGGTCCTTTTCTGCCCCTCCAATAACCTTTCCTTAAGAAGCATTATTTGTAAAAAGGCCTAACAAAGCTACATTTCCTACTCTGGACATAAGATTGATATAACCATCAAATGAGATAATGAGATGTGTAAAAGCATTTTATATATAAGGTATATTTAGTGCTTGGCATTGTTTACCTTTAGAGTTATTTAAAACTTATCTGGATTATTTTTTATTTTTCTGTTTATCTTTGAAAGAGAGAGCGGGAGAGGGACTGAGAGAGGGAAACACAGAATCCGAAGCAGGCTCCAGGCTCCGAGCTGTCAGCACAGAGCCCAACACGGGGCTGGAACCCATGAAACACGAGATCATGACGTGATCTGAAGTTGGACGCTGAATCAGCTGAGCCACCCAGGTGCCCCAAAATTTATCTGGATTATTAATGAAAATTATGTCACAAACACCTTTAAGCACTTGATCAGAAATGGTGCAACTCATATCATTTAAGAGTCTAATGTAATTGGCTGGAATCTCCCTTCAGAAACCAAAGGGAAACCTCCCAAGCTTTCTCTGCAGAGATTTGGGTCAATGGGGAATCACTTAGACTTCATCATTCTAGTAATCTCTGTGAGTCCACCATTCAGCTGAATTAGTTTACTTAACAGGTTATCTGTGGTTCAGGACATGCTTTCCTATTCCACGGGGACAAGGTTTCTTTTGTCTTATTTTACTTGTTTTGTTTTTTTGATCTGTTGGTTTATTGAGATAACCTGCATATCTCAAACATCTAGACCACATGAAGCTTAAGGTGGACAAATGTTACCAATATAGGCTAAGAAATGAAGGGGCTTGGCAGGAAGTGAAGAGAAGGCAGAGAAAAAATGAAAGGAGCCAACTTCTATTGCATCATCACCTACAGTATCAACCTGTGGTCAGTGACCACTGCTAAAAAAGTACAAGGGATGCTACCTGCTGTTTGTAAAATACTTCAGGTACCTTTGTGAGCTACTAAGGTTTACTGAGTTCTGATGTGATTTATCTACACGGAGAAATAAGAAGTTATTTGCATTTATTTGTAGTTTATACCTTAGACACTATATAGGGTAAGCCATTTGAAAAAAATGAACTCACACGACTAACATGGAAGAAAAATGGAATAAAATATATTTTACTATTTTCTTTTATTACCTCATTCCTAATTAAGACTTAGAATTAGATTTTTCATATTTATTGAAGGTTAATTGTATTTATAGTAATTCTTTCAGTCCTTTTGAAAGGCATTATATTCCATTACAAAAAACTCAAAAGTATGTTGCAAAACAATCATAGAATATAGATTTTACTTCTTGATCCTTAAAGTTTTCTTTAAAAATATTAAAGGTATCGGGGTACCTGGGTGGTTCAGTCAGTTGAGCATCTGACTTCGGCTCAGGTCAAGATCTCGTGGTCTGTGAGTTCAAGCCCGGCGTAGGGTTCTGTGCTGACAGCTCAGAGCCAGGAGTCTGCTTTGGATTCTGTGTCTCCCTCTCTCTCTGCCCCCTTTCCGCTCATGCTCTGTCTCTCTCTCTCTGTCAAAAATAAACGTTACAAAAATATATTGAAGGTATTGCTCCATTGTTCACAATACCCTTCCTCTCACTCCCATCTCACAACCAAAACTGTAATCTTTAGAATTAGAGAGTCTATTTGATTCCTCCATTTATGTGTTCTAGTTCACCCTTTTTAGGGTTCCAAGAAAAACCCACTGATTAGAAAACTGTTGACTCAGAGGCAGGTTTAATTGTGGTTGTTTTTGACCACGTTCTGGGCAGCTTGTCAACAAACCACACATGCCAAACAAGGAAGCAAAACCAACTGAAAGTCTCTCAGTCAACTTTCCAATTTGCAAAAGTTGAAGGTTAACGGGGGAAAAAAAGGCTCACAGGAAGTTCATTAAGAAGAGATAAACAGCTTGCCAGGCACAAGTATCTCATGTTTATACTTTCTGTGGAGATTAATATCTTTTCGTGTGATTTAGTTTGTTTTACAGTTTTGTAGTTTGGAGCCTTGTTCTGAACTCGCTGTGCATTTTAGAATCATCTGAGGAGCTTTTAAACAATAACAGTGTCTAGGCCTTATACCTAAAGATACTGATTTAATTGGCCTGGTGGGGTCTGGGCATGAATTCTTTTAAAAAGTTCTCTGAGTGAGTCTAAAATACGTGGTAGGGGTGGGGGGTATGGTGCAAGCTTCTGTTATATCTGATACACTTAAAGTATTTAAGGTATGCAGTATAAAGGCAATGTAGGGAGTAGAAAAATTATTTCTGGCTCCACAAGAATTGTGAAGATTCTCTATTCTTTTGAATGAAGTGATTGCTATATGATAAAGAATAGAATCATATTGAATTACTTGTTGGAGAAAAAAATACATATAATTGGATCAACAGCGCACTACCGGCCATGGACCACTGAAATTTACATTGATACATTCTCATTGCTAAATATTCCCAGTTTCTTCAATCTTTTTTACTTTACTACAGTTAGGATTTTATAATAGCCCCCTTCTTTTGCCCTGTGTGCAAAATACAAAAAACAATTGTGTATTTTGTCAAATGCTTTGTCTGCATCTATTGAGAGGATCATGTAGTTCTTGTCCTTTCTTTTATTAATGTGATGCATCACATTGATTGTTTTGTGGATATCGAACCAGGCCTGCATCCCAGGTATAAATCCCACTTGGTCGTGGTGAATAATTCTTTTAATGTGTTGTTGGATCCATTGACTAGTATCTTGTTGAGGATTTTTACATCCATGTTCATCAGGGAAATTGGTCTGTAGTTCTCCTTTTTAGTGGGGTCTTTGTCTGGTTTTGGAATTAAGCTAATGCTGGCTTCATAGAAAGATTTTGGAAGTTTCCTTCCATTTCTATTTTTTGAAACAGATTCAAAAGAATAGGTGTTAAGTCTTCTTTAAATGTTTGGTAGAATTCCCTTGGAAAGCCATCTAGCCCTGGACTCTTGTTTTTTGGGAGATTTTTTATTACTAACTCAATTTCTTTGCTGGTTATGGGTCTGCTCAAATTTTCTATTTCTTCTTGTTTCAGTTTTGGTAGTTTATATGTTTCTAGGAATTTGTCCATTTCTTCCAGATTGCCCAATTTATTGCAGTATAATTGCTCATAATATTCTCTTATTATTGTTTGTATTTCTGTGGTGTTGGTTGTGATCTCTCCTCGTTCATTCTTGATTTTATTTATTTTGGTCCTTTCCTTTTACTTTTTGGTCAAACTGGCTAGGGGGTTATCAATTTTATTAATTCTTTCAAAGAACCAGCTTCAGGTTTCATTGATCTGTTCTGTTGTTTTTAATTTTGATAGCATTGATTTCTGCTCTAATCTTTATTATTTCCTGTCTTCTGGTTTTGGGTTTTATTTGCTGTTCTTTTTCCAGCTCTTTAAAGTATAAGGTTAGTTTGTATATCTGAGACCTTTCTTCCTTCTTTAGGAAGGCCTGGATTGCTCTATACTTCCCTCTTATGATTGCTTTTGCTGCATCCCAGAGGTTTTGGGCTGTGGTGTTATCATTTTCATTGGCTTCCATGTACTTTTTAATTTCCTCTTTAATTCCTTGGTTAGGCCATTCATTCTTTAGTAGGAAGTTCTTTAGTTTCTAAGTATTTGTTGTCTTTCCAATTTTTTTCTTGTGGTTGATTTTGAGTTTCATAGCGTTGTGGTCTGAAAATATGCACAGTATGATCCCGATCTTTTTGTACTTGTTAAGGGCTGATTTGTGTCCCAGTATGTGATCTATTCTGGAGAATGTTCCATGTGCACCCAAGGAGAATGTGTATTCTGCTGCTTTAGGATGAAATGTTCTGAATATATCTGTTAAATTCATCTGGTCCAATGTGTCATTCAAAGCCATTGTTTCCTTGTTGATTTTTGGTTTAGATGATCTATCTATTGCTGTAAGTGGGGTGTTGAAGCCCCCTACTATTATGGTATTATTATCAATGAGTTCCTGTATGTTTGTGACTAATTGGTGTATATATTTGGGTTCTCCACGTTTGGGGCATAGATGTTTAAAATTGTTAGGTCTTCTTGGTGGATAGACCCCTTAATTATGATATAATGCCCTTCTCCATCACTTGTTACAGTCTTTATTTTAAAATCTAGACTGTCTGATATAAGTATGGCTAGTCTGGCTTTCTTTTGGCAACCATTAGCATGATAGATGGTTCTCCATCCCCTTACTTTCAATCTGAAGGTGTCTTTAGGTCTAAAGAGGGTCTCTTGTAAACAGCATATAGATGGATCTTGTTTTCTCATCCATCCTGTTACTCTATGTATTTTGATTGGAGCATTTAGTCCATTGACATTTAGAGTGAGTACTGAAAGATACAAATTTACTGCCATTGTGTTGCCTGCAGAGTTGGAGTCTCTGGTGGTGTTCTCCGGTCCTTTCTAGTCTTTGTTGCTTTGTTGCTTTTTTGTTTTGTTTCATCTTTTCTCCCCTCAGAGAGTCCCCCTTAAAATTTCTGGCAGCGCTGGTTTAGTGGTCACAAATTCCTTTAGTTTTTGTTTGGGAAACTTTTCATCTCTCTTTCTATTTTCAATGACAGCCTTGCTGGATAAAGAATTCTTGGCTGCATACTTTTTCTGAATCAGCACGTTGAATACATCCTGCCACTCCTTTTTGGCCTGCCAAGTTTCTGTGGATAGGTCTGTTGCAAACCTGATCTGTCTTCCCTTGTAGGTTAAGGACTTTTTTTTCCTTTGCTGCTTTCATGATTCTCTCTTTGTATATTTTGTGAATTTGACTATGATATGCCTTGCTGATGGTCGGTTTTTGTTTAATCTAATGGGAGTCCTCTGTGCTTCCTGGATTTTGATGTCTGTGTCTTTCCCCAGTTAGCAAAGTTTTCCACTATGATTTGCTCACATAAACTTTCTACCCCTTTTTCTCTCTCTTCATTTTCTGGGACCCCTATGATTCGGATATTATTCCTTTTTAATGAGTCACAGAGTTTTCTAATTGTTATATCGTGCTCTTGTGCCTTAGTCTCCCCCTTTTTTTCTGCTTCATTTTTCTACATAAGTTTGTCCTCTGTATCACTGATTGGCTGCTCTGCTTCATCCATCCTTGCCACTGTGGCATCCATTCAAAATTGCAGCTCAGTTATGGCATTTTTAATTTCGTCCTGCCTAAATTTTACTTCCTTTATATCCACAGAAAGAGATTCTATTTTATTTTCCAACCCCAGGTAGTAGTATTATTATCATGATTCTATTCTGGTTCAGACATCTTGCTTGTATCTCTGTTGATTAGGTCCCTGGCTGTCATTTCTTTCTGTTCTTTCTTTTGGGGTGAATTCCTGCATATTGTCATTTTGGAGGAAGAAAAATAATAAAATTAAACTTAAAAAGAACAAAAAAAATCAGCTAAAGGATGCTAGATCCTAGGTGTGTTATCATCTGATTGTTGAAAAAAGCTTGATAGAATAGAAGGAAAAGGGAAAGAAAAGAAAAGGAAAACATTTGAAAAATTTAAAAAAATGACTATATTAGGGGTGCCTGGGTGGCTCAGTCGGTTAAGTGACAGACTTTGGCTCAGGTCATGATCTCACAGCTTGTGGGCTTGAGCCCCATTTCACGCTCTGTGCTGACAGCTCAGAGCCTGGAGCCTGCTTTGGATTCTGTGTCTCCCTCTCTCTCTGCTCCTCCCCTGCTTGCACTCTCTCTCTCTCACAATTAAAAAAATTTTTATTAAATGAATACAATAAAATAGAATAAAATGAAATGAAAGTAAAATAGAATAAAATTTTCAAAAAAGTAAAAAATATCGTTGAAAAAATTCAATAATAATCTTTTTTATTAAAAAGGAAAATAAAAATAATTTTTTCCCTCTGTATTCAACAATAAGAAAGGAAAATAAAAAGAAAAAAATTGAATAGATGGACTGACAAATGGAATGGAATATGATTGAAATTACATCCAGTTTCCCCTAGAAGTCAAACTATGAAGTACTTTATAGTCTGTAAACTAAGCAGGCAGAGAGACTTGTGGTGTTCCACAAGTCTAGAGCATGGTTGGTCCAGTTGGATGGGGCTTGGTGTAATGACTCCATTCTCCATTAGATGGCCCTGCTTTGTTTATCGGTGCTGTATCTTGTGGCACATGTATGCATGTATGCATATGCATGAGAGAGGTGAAAATGGTGTCACCCAGCTACCCAATGTCTGGTATCAGAATTCTGTGCTCTTGCCAACCAGCAATCAAGAACCCCTCCTTTGTCTCTGGCTTTCATCCACTCCCCGCTTCTACCCTATCAATAACCAAGTCATCAGCCTGCCAGGTGGCACCTGCCTCCTGAGTTTTATCTCAGATGGGGCTATGTTTCCAAACCCCTCACTTTTGAGGCCCTGTGGCTTTAACCTGCTCAGACCCTCTGGAGGAGGGTCTTGCCAAACAATATCCGGGGCTGGCCCACCCCCAGGAATATTCACATGACCGCACCACTGAAGATGCCCAGAAACTGGGGCCAGGTGCCAGTCCACCCCAGAAAAGGTTCATGCAATTGCATAGCAGAGGCCTTTCAGGGATTATGGTAAATTTGCAATATACATCTGGTGTCTGGCTTCACCATTTCTTAATGTCCTTGTTCCAACACCAGCAAACATGGCCATTTTCCGGGGTCCTCTGGGACCTTTGCCTGTGGGGAGGCCACACACAAATGTCCTCTCAGGAGGGAACTGCCTCCCCGTGTGGCCCTCAGACCCCTTGAACCTCACTTTCTGCTCCTGGGGATTCGCCCTTCCCACCAGAGCTCCACCAGGTATCGAGCTGCAGAGTTTCAGACTCTGCACTCCCCTGTTCATAGTCTTAATGGTATCCAAACCCTCTTCTTTATCCCTTGTTAATTCCCTTAGGGTGTTTTCAGTCTTTCTTTTTCTCTCCAGCCACTTTTGGGGTAGGGGAAAATGCCTTTCTAGTACTCTACCCCCTGTCTCCATCCTCTCTCTAAAAGCAAAAACAGCTCTTTACCCTCTGCAGCTTCTCTCTTTCCCAGTTCACTTCTCCATGCCGTGTACCTGCTGACTTCTGTGGTTCAAGTTATGTAGATTGTTGATTTGATACTCAGATCAATTTTCTAGGTGTACAAGATGGTTTGGTGTTGATCTAGCTGTATTTCAGGGATGAGAGACGCAAAAAACTTCCATGCTGCTCCGCCATCTTGGTCCCTCCCCTATATTTCTTTGATTTCTTATGATCTCCCATCTATAACTCTATCTTAGCACTTACCCAATTATATAAGTGAAATGATATGTTTGTGTTTCTGACTAAAAAGTGAGTTCTAGGCCTTAGGAAGTATACCCTTATTCATTCCTTATCTCCAGCATTCAGATAGTGACTAGAACTTAAAAAGCAATTAAATGTGTGGTAAACTAAGCTAAGGGCAATAGTAGGAAGATCAGAGAAATGATGATTTGGAAGATGTGTAGAGAACAGAATCTAATCAACTTGAAACAGTTATATGATAGGAGTACCAAAGACATAAGGAAAGGGGAGAATGCCAAAACTTTTTAGCTATAGGGACTTGGATACATGATGGTGCTGGTAACCAGGATAGGCAGTTCAGGCAACAATATCAACAACAACAACAACAACAAGAACAACAATCAGAATTGAAGAAAAAGACATGAGTTTAATGGCTATATGTGAGATATCAATCAGTATCAAGTGAAGATGTCCAGTGACAAGGTAAGAAAATGTATTTAGAGCTCACAAGCAAAATCTGGTCTAGAACTATATTTGGAGGTTTTAATTCTACTGGTAGGTTGAGTTATGTAAGTGGTTATTATTCTACATGGAAAGTGTGCAGAGGGTAGAAGTGCCCAAGTCAAAATGTTGAATGAGAAGAGAACAGCCAAGACTCTGATTGGGAGAATCCTCTGAAATTAATAGTGGAGGAAAATAAAATCCTGGGTAAGATGTATTGTTTTTTAGACAAGCACTATTCGAAGGAATGGTTTATAAATAAGACCGGAGTCTTTCCCAAATCCAATTGGGCCAATAGCATATAGAATAGATAAATATAAGGAATATGAATGGCATATTTTTCTCAACATATTTGTATAAACTCCTCTTCAGATTTCTTTTGGTTTGTGAAAATAGGTACTAATGTAGGTCTTTTCTAAAAGCAAAGTGATGGAACACAGACTTTTGGAAAACGGGGAATATTCTTCAGTTTATGCCATTTCAGCTTACACAGCTTTCATAGGAATATTCTGCTTTCAGATAGTAGCGGGAAGCTATATTATAATTCATCTTTATGAGGAGTTTTTGTAACTTACTGAAAGTGAGAGTTGGAAAGTTGGAATTTATTGGTGTTTCTCCAGGGAAGTCTATTGAATGCATTAAGTAACTTAATGTTTAAGTGATTTAATATTTCACCAGCCAGCATCTCCCCTCTCTTTTTCTGGGAACTGCTTATACTTGTCAACTTTCACTGAGTTATGCTATATAACAAACAACTGGGAGTTCAGTGGTTTACAAAACAAAGTACCTTCTTGCTTATATTACATATAGATCATAAGTTGCCTACAGTGTTGTTTCAGGCTTTTAGAAGACTCTGCTGTGCACCATGTCTTGTCTCATCCTGATTCCAGGCTGAAGAAGACCTGCCCATTCTCATGGCAGGGATGGGGGAAAGCTGCTACTAAATCACAATGCCTCTTTTTTTTTTTTTTTTAAAGTTTGTTTGCTTGTTTGTTTGTTTAATCTCTAGGCCCAAGGTGGGGCTTGAAATCATGACTCTGAGACCAAAAGTCACACACCCTTATGACTGAGCCAGCCAGGCACCCCTAAAATCACAATACTTCTTTTTTTTTTAAATTTTTTTAACGTTTATTTATTTTTGAGAGACAGAGAGACACAGAGCATGAACAGGGGAGGGGCCAAGAGATGGAGAGACACAGAATCTGAAGCAGGCTTCAGGCTCTCAGCTGTCTGCACAGAGCCCGATGCAGGGCTCAAACTCACAAACCGCAAGATCATGACCTGAGCCGAAGTCGGACGCTCAAACGACTGAGCCACCCAGGCGCCCCAAAATCACGATACTTCTTAAAGCTTCTGCACAAGTGTGTTGTATGTCATGTCCTTTCACTTCATTGGCTAGAAGATATCATATGACTAATCTCAACCTTGATGGATTGGGGATATATACTCTTAACAAGGAAAGGGACACTTCAAGTCACATATACATATACATGGAAAGGGAGGAGCAAATAAGTTAATAATACAATTGGCCACATTATTCCTCTGTCAGCTTAAACATTGTGGCTTTTGTGGGCAA
The DNA here is from genome assembly GCF_023721935.1 of Panthera uncia. NCBI lineage: Eukaryota > Metazoa > Chordata > Mammalia > Carnivora > Felidae > Panthera > Panthera uncia. The sequence continues at coordinate 122,675,053 of NC_064811.1, forward strand.
ATGCCCATGTTCCTACATATTCCCAGTTTTTTGGCCACAATTGATTTCGTCAGAGTTGAGCATATAACTAATTCAAACAGAATCCTTCTACTTTCTAACAAGAATTGAGACAAAAATTTTAAAAAAGAATCTCCAGTAGCCACATTATAAAATGTAGTGCATAGGAGGAGTTGTCAGTGACCATATTCTTCAACAAGTGAAGAAAACCAGGCTGTAGTGGCAAGGAACAGAGTTGACACACAGAATAAAGTTAAACAAGGATGGGGAGAAAGTTATGGCATCTCTGCTCTTTCTATGGTTTGGTTGTCCATCCATTCTTTGGATTCTGTAAATTATGATGTTTTTCTTTTTGTCTAAGGTAAAATGGAATTGGTTTTTGTCATTTGTAGTGATATCATGGTTCATGGATGTGTGTAATTTCATTAATCCTAACACAAATACTTTTAGGCAGGTACTGTAATTAACATTTCACAAATGAGGATCAGAGTTAGGGATGGAAGTTCTCTCTGATACCCTGTCTAGAAGAAATATTTTACAAGAACACCCAACTACATTATTCTACACTATGCTCACCAAGCAATTCTTTGCCCTGGTTTCTTCCAAGGGCACTAATATACTGGGAAACAGTGTTCCCCCCCCCACCCCCAAAAAAATGGACTGATGTTGGTTATCTTGCCAGAAATAGTTTGTATTATGAAATAACAAATTGATACTATGATTTATAAATTAAGGGTTTTTTTTTACTGACTTGGGTTGGTGTAAATCATTTCTGAGAATTTGCATTCACTATTTTTTAACATAACCTCAAGATTTTATTGTCTTCATAATGTAACAAAATATGAGGCCTCGAACTGAATCATTTGGCCCTTTCTCTTCTTATCTCTTTCCAGTCCAAAATCTTTGCATCTCTTCAAAACCAGCATTCTCTTAGACCTGTAGTTGGGCTCAACACATTCAAGCCTCAGCACAATCTTCTTTGTAGTTTTAGCCTTTTTCTGGAAAATCAGCTTAGTCTGCCCACCAAAGCCACTCTGCTTCCTGTCATAATGCCACTTTCCCTGGCGTAAAGAGAATATTTGCTTTTCTTGTCCTTACTTGTAGGGTTGGTGCTTGCCACACTTCTTGCAGAAAGTCCACAGGTTTTAGGAATGTTCACCATGTTTGTAAGAGCACTATCAGAAAGTAAGTTAACTATTTAGAATTTAAGAACCTGAAAATTGAAGATCATCTTAGAGGTGAAACTTATCAGGATCTGATCTTGCCTAGAACACCTGTACAGCCTATTTTTGGACAAGTACTTACTGCACAGCCACCATAAACTTGGATTTTTCAAGATGCTGAAAGATAGAAATTCTATAAAGAACTGACTTCTGGACACAAAACTGAACTTTCTGATCAGTTAAATCTCAAAAAGATCTAAAAGATGTATTAGTCACCTACGTTGTGCTTAGCCCTTGACTAGCTACTATTGGGGTTAAAAATGACCTGAGGTGATATCAGTGAAAATAGCACAGTAGTATACTCCAAATTTCACCACCCCCCCCCCATAAAGGAAATGAAAAATGGGCAAAAATGTCAGAATCAACTTTTTTTGTAATTTTGGAAATTAGTGAAAGGCCTGTAGCAACTTGTCAAATACTCAGGAGAAATGGCTGTTTTTTAATTAAAGAACTATAAAATTTATGGTGTTTTAACCTATGCCAGCCCCATCCCTTGCTCCTCAGATCAGTGGTAGCTGTAAAAATAACAGTCTGCATTCCTGATACCAGAGGGAGCAAAACATACCTCATAAGCAAAGAATTGTAATTCATTGCCGTTCACCCTTGAACAATATAGGCTTGAACTGCATGGGACCACTTACATGCAGATTTTTTTTCAATAAATACAGTACAGTATAAATGTATTTTCATTATGATTTTTTCTTTTTTTAAGTTTTATTTATTTTTTGAGAAAGACAGTGTGAGCAGGAGAGGGGCAGAGTGGTGGTGGGGACAGAGGATCCAAAGTGGGCTCTGCACTGACAGGCTGACAGCAGCAAGCCTGATGCAGGTCTTGAGCTCAAGAACCGCAGATCATGACCTCAGCTGAAATCAGACGCTCAACCAACTGAGCCACTCAGGCACCCCTTCATTATGATTTTCTTATTTTTTTTTCTTACTTTGTTGTAAGAATATAGTATATAATACATATACAAAATATGGGTTAATTGACTGTTTATGTTACTGGTAAGGCTTATGGTCAATGGTAGTAGGCTATTAGTAGTTACGTTTTGGGGGAATCAAAAGTTATAACTGGATTCCCAACTGCACAGGGGGAGACGGAGGGGTTCACCATCCCTAACCCCCATGTTGCTCAAGGGTCAACTGTATTTGTTCTAAACTGCCTGTTGGCTCCCTCAAATATAGGCTTGTCTTTATTTTGCTTAACTCCATACTAGCCTCATGCTAAAGCTCCTTCCCACAGGGCATTTATTGAAAACATTTACAGTATAATGTCTTAGGTTGCTGCTCCTGCTGTGATAGATAATAGCTGGGGTAAATAATAGATTAATCAGAAAGGCTGGGCTATGAGTGTCCTGTAAGCTTACAAAGGTGAAAATCTAAAAGGCTAAATGCATGCTCAGGGAAGTGTGGATGCTAAGGAAAGATTCAAGAAAGCCCTAAACTCACTCCCTCCTGACTTTGAGGTTCTAAGAAAGAAGGACGTGATGGCTAAGGCAGAGTTGTAAAGTGACTGGTGAATGTTGAATGCATGCCACAACAAATATACAAAGGTTCTCTCCAAAGACTGGGATATCCCTTGGTTCCAAGTATTTAAGAAAATCTGTGGCCAATCATTAGGTGACCACCTAATTAGCTTACTACCATAACAGATATTTCAGGGGCTACATACAACAAAGAACAGACTGCAGAATTAGTTCAGAAAAGTCACTAAACAGGTGCCTGGCTAATTCAGTTGATAGGGCATGCAACTCTTGATCTCTGGGTTGTAAGTTTGAGTGTTGGGTGTAGAGATTACTTAATTTTTTTTAATGTTTTATTTATTTTTGACAGAGATAGAGAGACAGAGCATGAGCGGGGGAGGGTCAGAGAGAGAGGGAGACACAGAATCCAAAGCAGGCTCCAGGCTCTGAGCCGTCAGCAGAGAGCCCGACGCGGGGCTTGAACTCACAGACCGTGAGATCATGACCTGAGCCGAAGTCGGACGCTCAACATACTGAGCCACCCAGGCGTCCCAGGTGTAGAGATTACTTAAAAATAAAATTAAAAACAAAATCAGGAAAGTCACTAAACAAAAAATAACAACTACAATAAATGATAATATCAACAAATCCTAGGGAATGGAGAGTTAATATAATATCACCCAAAGTCTATATTTACATTAAGGTTCATTCCTGGTGTTGTACATTCTATGACTTTTGACACATGTTTAATGACATATATCTTCCATTATAATATCATACAGAATAGCTTCACTGCCCTAAAAAAAAAAAATTTTTTTTAAAGTTTTAAGTAATCTCTACACCCAGTGTAGAGCTCCAACTCACAATGCAGAGATCAAGAGTTGCATGCTCCACTGACTGAGGCAGCCAGGTGCCCCACCCTAAAAAATTTCTGTGCTCTGCCTGTTCATCCCTTCTTTCCCCTCTGACCTCTGGTAACCACTCGTCTTTTTACTGTCTCCATAGTTTTGCCTTTTCCAGAATGCCATATAGTTGGAATCATAGTATGTAGCCTTTTCAGATTAATTTCTTTCACTTACTCATATATATAAAAGGTTCCTCTATATCTTTTCATGACTTGATAACTCATTTGTTTTTAGAGCTGAACAATATTCCATTTTCTAGATGTACCACAGTTTATCTTTTCACCTACTAAAGGACATCAAGTTTTGGCAATTACAAATAAAGCTGATATAAACATCTGAATGCAAATTTTTGTGTGAGCATAGGTTTTCAACTCCATTGGATAAGTACCAAAGAACATGATTGCTAGATTGTATGTTAAGACCATGTTTGGTTTTTAAGCAGCCTCCAGTCTTCTGAAGTGACTGTACCATTTCTCATCCCCTGCAGCAATGAATGAAAGTTCCTGTTGCTCCACATCTTCACCAACATTTGGGATTGTGAGCATTTTGAATTTTGGCTGTTCTAATAAATGTGCAGTGATATTTCATCGCTGTTTTAATTTGAAATTCCCTTTTGACATATGATGAGGAGCATCTTTTCATTTGCTTATTTGACATCTGGTATATCTCTTTTGCTGAGGTGTCTGTTCATATATCTTTTGCCATTTTTTTTAGTTGGGTCGTTGGTTTTCTTATTGTTGAGTTGTAAGAACTCTGTATATTTTGGAAAACAGTCCTTTTTCATATATATCTTTTACAAATATTTTCTCCTACTCTGTGTCTTCTCTTCTCATTCTCTTCACATACTATTCACATAGTAGAAGTTTTTAAATTTTTGCTTAGCATTTATTCATCTTTGAGAGACAGAGAGAGACAGAGGATGAGCAGAGACGGGGCAGAGAGAGGCGACACAGAATCGGAAGCAGGCTCCAGGCTCCGAACTGTCAGCACAGAGCCCAACGCGGGGCTTGAACTCATGAACTGCAAGATCATGACCTGAGCCGAAGTTAGACGCTCAATCGCCTTAGCCACCCAGGCGCCCCCTCATAGTAGAAGTTTTTAAATTTAATGAAGTCCAATTTATAAATTCTTTTTTTCATGGATTGTATCTTTGGTGTTGTGTCTAAAAAGTCATCACCATACCCAAGGTCATGTAGATTTTATCCTATGTTTTTACTAAGGGTTTTATAGTTTTGCATTTTATACTAAGTCTGTGATCTGTTTTTAGTTAATTTTTGTGAAGGGTATAAAGTCTGTGTTTCGATTTGTATTGTTACATGTGAACATCTAGTTGTTCCAGCACCGTTTGTTGAAAAGGTTATCTTTGCTCCATTTTCTTGCCTTTTGCTCCTTTTTCAAAGATCAGTTGACTGTATTTACTTGGGTCTAATTTGGAGCTCTTTAATCTGTTCCATTGATTTATTTGTTATTTTGCCTATACCACAGTTTATAACAAGTCTATATGTCAGATGCTGTCAATCTTCTGACTTTGTTTTTCTCCTTCAATATTGTATTGAATATTCTAAGTCTCTTAATTAACTCTCCATTTAAACTTTACAATCAATTTGTTGATACCCACAAAATATCTCTCTAGGATTTTTACTGGAATTGCATTGAATCTATACATCAAGTTGTAAAGAACTGACATCTTGATAATATTGAGTCTTCCTAGCCATAAGTATGTAATATCTTTCCATTTATTAGTTATTAAATTGCATTCACCAGAGATTTATAGTTTTCTTCAAATAGATCTTGTACATATTTTGTTAAATTTATACCTAATTATTTCATTTTGGGGTGTTAATGCAAATGGTAATGTTTAAAAAAATTTTTTTATGTTTATTCATTTTTTGAAAGACAGAGAGAGACAGAGCACAAGCAGGGGTGGGGCAGAGAGATAGGGAGACACAGAATCCAAAGCAGGCTCCAGGCTCCAGGCTCCAAGCTGCCAGCACAGAGCCCGACGTGGGGCTCGAACTCACGAACCGCGAGATCATGACCTGAGCTGAAGTTGGACACTCAACTGACTGAGCCACCCAGGCGCCCCGAAATGGTAATGTTTTTAATGTCAAATTCTACTTGTTCACTGTTAATATATATTCATTGTTTGTATATTTACATTATATCCTGTAGCTTTGCTACAATTGCTTTTTCATTGCAAAAGCTGTTTTTGTCAATTCTTTCAGATTTTCTACATAAGTAACCCTGCCATCTGTGAACAAAGACAGTTTTATTTCTTTTTTCTTTATCTGTATACCTCTTATTTCCCTTTCTTGTCTTATTGCATTAGCTAAGTCTTTCATTACAAGGTTGAAAGGGAGTAGTAAGAGGGGACATATTTACCTTGTGCCTGATCTTAGCAGGAAAGTTTCTAGTTTCTCACTATTAAGTATGACATTACCTTAGGTGTTTTGTGGATTTCTTAAGTCAAAGGTGGGAAATTCCCCCTTTATTCCTAGTTTGGTGAGAGTTTTTATCATGACTGGGTATTAGATTTTGTCAGATGCTGCATCTATGATATGATCATATGAATTTTCTTTTTTAACTTGTAGATATGATGGGTTACATGAATCTATTTTCAAAGGTTGAATCAGCTTTGCATACCTGGAGTAAACTTCACTTAGTTTTGGCATGTAATTTTTTAACACATTATTGAATTTTATTTGTTAATATTTCATTGAAGATTTTTGCTCTGTGTCATGAGAAATATTAGCCTATAATTTTCTTTTCTTGTGATGTCTTTGGTTTTGGTATTAGGGTACTGCTGACCTCACAGAATGAATTAGGTATTCTCTGGCAGCCACCAGTTTGTTCTCTGTATTTAGGAGTCTGCTTCAATTTCTTTTGTTACTTCTTTTATTCATTTGTTTTGTTTTTAGATTTCCACATGTAAGTGAAATCACATGATATTTGTCTTTCTCTGACTGATATATTTCACTTAGCAAAATACCTTGCCTGTCTCTCTGTGTTATTGGGAAAGGCAAGATTTCACTCCTTTTCATGGCTGAGTAAAATTCCATTGTACATATATACCACTTCTTCACTCAATCATCTATTGATGGACACTAGGTTACTCCTATATCTTGGCTATTGTAAATAATGCTGCAATAAACATAGGGATGCATATATCTTCTCGAATTAGTGTTTTCATTTCCTTTGGATAATAGAAAAAGCTTTTTATTTTGGTACAGTCCCAATAGTTTATTTTTGCTTTTATTTCCCTTTCCTGAAGAGACAGATCCAAAAAAATACTGCTAAGGCTGATGTCAAAGAAATTACTACCCATATTTTCTTCTAAGAGTTGTATGGATCCAGGTCACACCTTTAGGTCTTTAACCCATTTTGAGTTTATCTCTATGTATGACATAATAAAGTGGTCCAGTTTCATTCTTTTGCATGCAGCTGTCTAGTTTTCCCAGCACTATTTATTTATTTATTTATTTATTTTTTTAAACGTTTTTTATTTTTATTTTTGGGACAGAGAGAGACAGAGCATGAACGGGGGAGGGGCAGAGAGAGAGGGAGACACAGAATCGGAAACAGGCTCCAGGCTCCGAGCCATCAGCCCAGAGCCTGATGCGGGGCTCGAACTCACGGACCGCGAGATCGTGACCTGGCTGAAGTCGGACGCTTAACCGACTGCGCCACCCAGGCGCCCCTCCCAGCACTATTTATTGCAGAAACTGTCTTTTCCTCCATCATATATTCATGCCTCCTTTGTCATAGATTAATTGGCCATATAAGCACGGGTTTATTTCTAGGTTTTCTATTCTGTTCTGTTGATTTATGTGTCTATTTTTGTGGCGGTACCACACTGAGTTTTTTGTTTGTTTGTTTGTTTGTTTCTTAATAATTTCTTTATTTTTCAATTTATATCCAAGTTAGTTAGCATATGGTACAACAATGATTTCAGGAGTAGATTCCTTAATGCCCCTTACCCATTTAGCCCCTCCAGGAAACCTCTGTTTGTTCTCTATGTTTAAGAGTCTTTTATGTTTTGTCCCTCTCCCTGTTTTTATATGATCTTTGCTTCCCTTACCTTATGTCCATCTGTTTTGTGTCTTAAAGTCTTCATATGAGTGAAATCATATGATATTTGTCTTTCTCCAACTACTTCGCTTAGCATAATACCACATAGTTGCAAATGGCAAGATTTCATTCTTTTTGATTGCCGAGTAACACTCCATTGTATATATATATACCACACCTTTATACATTCATCCATCAATGGACATTTGGGCTCTTTCCATACTTTGGCTATTGTTAATAGTGCTGCTATAAACATGGGGGTGCATGTGCCCACTTCGAAACACCATACCTGTATCCCTTGGATAAATACCTAGTAGTGCAATTGTTGGGTTGTAGGGTAGTGCTATTTTTAACTTTTTGAGGCACCTCCATGCTGTTTCCAGAGTGGCTGCACCAATTTGCATTCCCACAAGCAGCGCAAAAGAGATCCCCTTTCTCCGCATCCTTGCCAACATCTGTTGTTGCCTGAGTTGTTAATGTTAACCATTCTGACAGGTGTGAGGTGATATCTCGTTGTGGTTTTGATTTTTATCTCCCTGATGATGAACGATGTTAAGCATTTTTTCATGTGTCGGTTGGCCATCTGGATGTCTTCTTTGGAGAAGTGTCTATTCATGTCTTTTGCCCATTTCTTCACTGGATTCTTTGTTTTTTGGGTGTTGAGTTTGATAAGTTCCTTATAGATTTTGGATACTAACCCTTTATCTGCTATGTCATTTGCAAATATCTTCTCCCATTCTGTCGGTTGCCTTTTAGTTTTGCTGATTGTTTCCTTTGCTGTGAAGAAGCTTTTTATCTTGATGAGGTCCCAATAGTTCACTTTTACTTTGGTTTCCCTTGCCTCCAGAGACGTTTTGAGTAAGAAGTTGCTGCAGCCGAGGTCAAAGAAGTTTTTGCCTGCTTTCTCCTTGAGGATTTTGATGGCTTCCTGTCTTACATTCAGGTCTTTCATCCATTTTGAGTTTATTTTTGTGTATGGTGTAAGAAAATGGTCCAGGTTCATTCTTCTGCATGTCGCTGTCCAGTTTTCCCAGCATCATTTACTGAAGAGACTGTCTTTATTCCATTGTATATTCTTTCCTGCTTTGTCAAAGATTAGCTGGTCATACGTTTGTGGGTCCATTTCTGGGTTCTCTATTCTGTTCCATTGATCTGAGTGTCTGTTTTTGTGCCAAGTACCACACTTTGTGTGTATAGCTTTGTAGTATATCTTGAAATCTAGGTTGTGATACCTCCAGCTTTCCTTCTTTTTTTTTTTTTAAATTTTTTTTTCAACGTTTTTTATTTATTTTTTTTGGGACAGAGAGAGACAGAGCATGAACGGGGGAGGGGCAGAGAGAGAGGGAAACACAGAATCGGAAACAGGCTCCAGGCTCCGAGCCATCAGCCCAGAGCCTGACGCGGGGCTCGAACTCACAGACCGCGAGATCGTGACCTGGCTGAAGTCGGACGCTTAACCGACTGCGCCACCCAGGCGCCCCCCTCCAGCTTTCCTTCTTTCTCAAAATTGCTTTGGCTATTCAGGGTCTTTTGTTGTTCCATACAAGTTTTAGGATTCTTTGTTCTGGTTCTGTGAAAAATGCTCTTGGTATTTGATTAAGGACTGCATTGAATCTGTAGATTGCTTTTGGTAGTATGGACATTTTAACAATATTAATTATTCCAATCCATGAACATGGTATATCTTTCCATTTATTTTTGTTGTCTTCAATTTTTTTCATTGTCTTATAGTTTTCAGAGTACAGATTTTTCACCTCTTTGGTTAATTTATTGCTAGGTATTTTATTCATTTTAATGCGATCACAAGTGGATTTTCATTTTTTTCCCTTTTTTAATTATTAATTTTTATTTATTTTATTTTTTATTTTTTATTTTTTTTAAACATTTATTTATTTTTGAGACAGAGAGAGACAGAGCATGAATGGGGGAGGGTCAGAGAGAGAGGGAGACACAGAATCTGAAACAGGCTCCAGGCTCTGAGCTGTCAGCACAGAGCCCGACGCAGGGCTCGAACCCACAGACCACAAGATCATGACCTGAGCCGAAGTCGGCCGCTTAACCGACTGAGCCACCCAGGTGCCCCTATTAATTTTTATTTTTATTTAAGTAGGCTGTGTGCCCAGTGTGGAGCCCAATGTGGAGCTTGAACTCATGACACTGAGATCAAGACCTGAGCTGAGATCAAGAGTCAAATGCTTAACTGACTGAGCCACCCAAGCACCCTTGGAACTATTTTTAAATTTCTTTTTCTGCTACTTTGTTGGTGTACAGAAACACAACCAATTTTTAGATATTAATTTTGTGTTCCACAACTGTACTGAATGCATTTATTAATTCTAATAGTATTTTGGTGAAGTCTTTCAGGTTTTCTGTCCCTATAATACAAATGTTATTATGCTTGATATTGTCACAAAATCCCCTTAATCTACCCTAATTTTTAAATTCTTTATTCTTTTTGCTCTTCAGTTTGGGTGATTTCCACCACTCTATTTTCCAGATTGTGGATTCATTTTTCTGCCTTCTCTAATCTGCTGTTGATTTTCTCTAGTGTATTTTTCATTTGAGTTATTGTATTGTTCAGCTCTGATTGTTTCTTTTTAATGTTTTCTATCTCTTTGTTGAAATTCTCACTAAGTTCATCTACTCTTCTCTCAAGTCCAGTTAGCATTTTTATGACAACTTCTTTGAACTCTTTATCAAATAAATCAGTCGTCTCCATTTTATTTTGTTGTTTTTCTGAGCTTTTTTTCTTGTTCTTTCATTTGGAACATATTCCTTGACTCCTCATTTTGCCTGATGCTCTGTGTTTTTCTGTGTATTAGGTCAGCAATACCTCCTGGTCTTGAAAGCAGTGACCTTCTGTAGAAGGCATCCTGTAGTGTGCAGTGGCTCAATCCCCTAGGTCACCAGAACCCAGCATTCCAGGGGTATTCCCTATATGAGTTATGTGTACCCTCTAGTTGTGACTGTGTCATGTCTACTCTGGGTGCACTGGTGGGCAGGGCTGGCCCCTGGCATGACGGACTGAGAGGCCTGGCTATAGCTGCTTCACTTGTGCTGGTAGATAGGGCTGCTTCCCCAACCCAGGGGAGTCAGTGCTTTGGATGGGCATTTGTCCTGGCCAGGGCTCTTTGCTGGGTATGGCAGGAGAGTAGTTGCATTCCAGGGACACCAGTCCTGAACAAAGCTGTCTGCCATGTGTGGCATGGTGGGAGCTGCTTTGGAACGAAGTCTTCCAAAGTCAGTAGGTTGGAAGGGACTGGACCACAGGGGAACACCAGGGCAAAGGAGAGGTGTTCTCAAGGTAGATGGAGAGTGTCAGAACTGGCTCCCACAAGTGTCTGGCCAGCTAGACTGAACAAGAGCAATAAAAATAGTTCCTACCAGCACTTCTATTTCTGGAGAAAGTTCATACAAATTTCTGCCACTTTACTACAAACCTAAAAACTAGTCCATACATCTCCTTCATATATAACTCAGGTATTTTTCAAACTTCTGCCTCTGTGCTGGGTCTCAGAGCAAGTGATATATGTACTGACCCTTTAATAGGAATAGAGTCTTGGGGCACATGGGTGGTTCAGTCGGTTAAAAGTTTGACTCTTGATTTCAGCTCAGGTCATGATCTCGCAGTTCACAGGATCAAGTCCCTTATTGGGTTCTGCACTGACAGCAGTGAGCCTGCTTAGATTTCTCTCTCTCTCTCTCTCTCTCTCTCTCTCTCCCCCTCTCCCTCTCTCTCTGCCCCCACTCACATGCATACGTTCACACACTCTTTCTCTCAAAATAAATAAATAAACTTAAAAAAATAGGAATACAGGGGCACCTGGGTGGCTCAGTCGGTTAAGCGTCTGACTCTTCATTTCAGCTCAGGTCATAATCTCATGGTTTGTGGGTTTGAGCCCCATGTTGGGCTCTGCGCTGACAGTGCAGAGCCTGCTTGGGATTCCCTCTCTCCCTCTCTCTCTGTACCCCCCTCAAAATAAATTAAAAAACTTAAAATAAATAGGAATACAGTCTCAGCTTCCTATAGCTCTCCTGGAATTAAGCCCTACTGATTTTCAAAGCCAGATGTCAAAGCCAGGGGGATTATCTTCCTGGTACAGATACCCAGGATGGTGAGGAGCCTGATTTGGGGCTTGATGCCCTGGTCCTCTTGGAGGACTTCTGTGTCTATGATCCCCTCCCATTTGGGGGCTGCTGGGCTAGAGGTATGGATCCTGACCCCATCTCTGCCCCTCCTACCCTTTTCAATGTGGCTTTTTCATTATATATTTATCTGTAGACGAGCTGTTATACCAGTCTTTTAGGTGGTTTTCAGAGTGAGTTGTGTTATATGTAATTGTAGCTTCAGTGAGTCTGTGAAATGAGGTAAGGTCAGGATCCTCCTATTTTGCCATCTTCCCCATCCTCCCACCTCAGTTCTTGTGGCTTCCTCTAAAAATTGCATTGTAAGCTCATTTAAATGGCTAGAATGAGTGGACAGACATTCAGGAAGGTGATAGGACTTGAACCAGGTCTTAAAGAATGGGTAGTATTTAGGATGTGCTCAGATAAGGGGAACGGTATTTTTTCCAGGAGAAGAGACCAGCAAAGCAGAAGCAAAAAGGTGAAAATGGATGCTGGAGAGAATAAAGAAAGCTGTCCCCACAGAAAACTATTTATTGTTGAAGTTGAGTATCAGTGGCAAATAAAATCAAGAGTGTTAAACAAGTCCAAATCATGGAAAAGTAGAGTATAATACAAGGGAAACTCTCTCGACTCTGAAGGCAATAAAAAAGATAGTGTGTGTATTTACTTTTTAAAAAAAGAATTCACATTTCTGGAATACTGGGAAATTAGTCTGACATCAGTTGCAAGATGAATTTAAAAGAATTCAGGCATGAGATAATTAAAGTTCTGGAAATAGGATTAAATGAGATTTAAAAGGGTTTTGTTACAAAGATAGAAAGAATATCGGGAAACAAATTGATAGTGATGAAGAAAAGAACCAAGTAAAAATGAATCATCAGACAATTAAGTAAACTGAGAGAGGGGCGCCTGGGTGGTTCAGTTGGTTAAGCATCCGACTTCAGCTCAGGTCATGATCTCACAGTCCGTCACTTCAAGCCCCATATCGGGCCCTGTGCTGACAGCTCAGAGCCTGGAGCCTGCTTCAGATTCTGTGTCTCCCTCTCTCTCTGCCCCTCCCCTGCTCATGCTCTGTCTCTCTCTGTCTCAAAAATAAATAAAAACACTAAAAAAAAATAAACAGAGAAAAATGGAAATTTAAAAAATGACAACTTATAGAGATGTGACAATATTGAGATAACTACAGTTAGTAAATCCAATTCCAGTGAAATAGTAGGACTAGAGAAGCATAATCAAGGGATCTTCAGTTTAAAAGTCTTCAGTATTATTGGGGCATCTGGGTGGTTCAGTCTGTTGAGCATCTGACTTCGGCTCAGGTCATGATCTTATGCCATACATTGGGGCTCACTGCTGTCAATGCAGAGCCCACTTTGGATCCTCTGTCCCTCTCTCTCTCTGCCTCTACCCCACTCATGCTCCCTCAAAAATAAATTAAAAACATTTAAAAAAATTTATGTCTTCAGCATTATTGAACCAATGAATCATTTTTTTTCCAAATGAATATATAATGCTGTCAAAGGACTTTTCAGTAACCTGGGGACATTCTCCAATGTACTAGACAAGCAAAGAAGGAGTAAATATGGACTTCGGGAAAATTTGTACTTCACTTTCCCCTTCTGTAAAATGAAAATAATAAAATGACTGATATAGTAAGAGCTCAATAGCTATTGATTTGTGGTAGGGATGTTAAAGAACAGAAGTTTATTTTCTGACAGTTCTGGAGGCCAGCAGTCCAAGATCAAGGTTCTAGCTGGTTTAATTTCTGGTGAGGGCTCTCTTCCTCGCTTGCAGGTGGTTACCTCATCACTATGTTTTTACATGGCCTTTCCTCAGTGTGTGCATATGGAGTTTGTTGTGTTAAAATACACATAACATAAAATTTGCTATCTTAATGATCTTTAAGGTTACAGTTCAGTGGTATTAAATACTTTCATAGTGTTGTACAACCATCACCTCAAACTATCCCTGTAACTCTTTTCACCTTGTAAAAATGAAACTCTATACTCATTATACAATAACTCTCCCCCCAGCTGCTGGAGGCCACCATTCTCCTATCTTCTGCTCTGCTTTTACTCTGCTCTTCTACTGTTTTTATATGACTGTCTTATTTTACTTAGTGTAATATTCTCCATGTTCATCCATGTTATAGCATGTCAGAATTTCCTTCCTTTTTAAGGCCAAGTATTATTCCACTGTATGTATGTATGTCTGTATAAACATATATATATATATATATATATATATATATATATATATATATATGTATATGTATATAATTTTGCTTATCCATTCATCTGTTAGTAAACATATGAGTTGCTTCCACATTTTAGCTGTTTTTTTGTTTGTGTTTGTTTTGTTTTGTTTCTTAAAGAGAGAGAGAGAGAGCAATTGTTTTGTTTTGTTTCTTAGAGAGAGACAGAGAGCAAGTGGTAGAGGGAGAGAGAGAGGATCTTAAGCAGGCTCCATGCCCAGTGCAAAGACTGATGCAGGGCTTGATCTCACCACCTTGAGGTCATGACTTGAGCTGAAACCAAGAGTTAGATGCATAACTGACTGAGCCACCCAGGTGCCCCAAGGCACTTGCAATTTAACCTACCACGTTTTCATACCATCAATGCAAATGTGAACACACTGGGAAAGTCAAATAATGCCTTAGTATTATTAAGAAAATGTTTTTGACCTTTTGGACCCTCTGAGGTATTATTCAGGGATCTGAAGACCACACCTTGACAACTGATGATCTAGAATGTAAGCTCTATAAAAGCAGTGAGTTTCTTTTGTTCACTGTTAGATTTTTAGCACTATTCTATCTAGAAGGGTTCTTGGCACAATAGATGATTAATAAATATTTCCTAAATGTATTAGTAAAGCAAGGACAAAAGGGAGATTAATTCTTTATAGAAAACAATAATAATTTAGAATGTATTTCTTTTTACTGCATGTAGCTAAATAACTAACCAACCCATGCCTCAAAATGGCATGAAAATCTAATTTCATTATTACCATTTCTTTTGCTAAAGATCCCATTGACTTCTAAATTATGAACAAAAAGACTAAAGGACGTAAGTGAAGGAAGAAAGGTGAAATATGCCAGAATCAGAACAAATGCTATTTTTTCATAAAAGCACAGACCTTAAATGCCTTCAGATCATCCAGCCCAATTCCTTCATTTTTGCAAATGAGAAAATTTAGCTGCCAGGAAAGCTCAATGACTAGCCCAAAGTTAGTGACAGCAGTAAAATACAGGATCTTTCACACTTTTTCTTTTAGATAGAAATGATAGGAACAATAATGGGAAGCAAGAGAACCGGTATGTATTTCTTCTATAGAAAAGTGGCTAAGCAAGTCTGAGCCAAATCCTTAAACCACTCCATGGGTACTTTAAGACAGAAGAGGAACTTGACGTTAAGGGATAGGACACCTAAATAATACCTCCTGATAGAGTACCTAGCTCTTCCCCATGATAGCTCAGGCTGGAGACATGCAAAGACTGTATGGGTAGTCAGGCTAGTCCCATGGAGCTGTGAAGAGGAAAAGATTCAGGCTTGAGAAGTAAGCAAGGGGGTTCTGATGCCTAAAAGGAGGGCCTTTGGAGCTGTACTAGATAGTAACATGGATGGGGTCAGGGACTGAAAAAGCCCAACAGAAAATAAGAATGTCTTTGGTATTTTTCAGTTGGGAACTATTGGCATTTTGTATGGAACTGTCCTGAACTTTGCAGGCTGTTTATCATCCCTACCCTTCACCCACCAAACGCCAGTAAATTCCAAATCACTGTGATGACTAAATATGTCCTGCACATTTTCAAGTTCCCACTAGGGGGCTTGTATCACCCTTGACTACCATTTGTCACATGTTCACTAATAAACACTTCCTGATGGATGTAGTGGGATACAGCTTGGAGATAATGTTTCTCTCTTCACAGGCATTTTGGTTCTCCTCTCCCACCACCAGGTCTCCCCCTTCACCCACTGAATCAATACATTCATAGTTTCAAGATGAGGGTAAACAGCCAGGAACAAACAAGACAACTAAGTTTCTGAATGAGTTGTTTGTTTTTCATCTTCAAGTAAGTGACTTTTATTTTTCTCTGATACTTTACAGTCAATTTCTTCAAAACTTTAAGATCTCCAGAGAAAATCTGAATGGGATTTTAAAATCAAAGCTAAAACAATAGGTTTTTTATTATAAAGGCAGGTCTCTCAAAAGAGGAAACGTGGGTCTTAAAATTCTAAAACAGTTACAGCTTGGAGTATTCAGGGCAGATTGTTTACACTATAAGCCAAAGAGTTAGGAGGTATGAAGTTGTCCACCAGAAGGACTGGTGGAAGGAGAAGAGAATCTGGAGTGCCTGTGACTATAATTTGGATGCTGGTGGATGCCTAAGAAAGGAATTATATCTCCTATTCACTCTTCTGAGTCAGATGACAGGACAGGAAATTTCCTGGAGGAAGAGAGTAAAGACTTAAGAGCAGAGAGGATCTTCATCTCTCTCAAGAAGACCCCTGCTCACCACACATCTGAGGCAGAATGACTGAGATGCTCCTACCCACCCTCCAGGATACTGAGCATCCAACAGTTGTTTCCTGAGCTCCGCAAGGCAATACAGAGTGGCTGAATGGTGTGACAGAATGGGAGGGGCCCTGTGGTCAGGATGAGGTTAACAGAGATGAATACAGACAGGGGGTAGCAGGGAAAGGAGTTGACAATCAAAGGTTAGACGTAATTGTGCATCCCAGCAGATCCTGGGGCCAGGTGCCTCTGAGGTCAGTACAACATATATATCCCCAGAAGAAAAGAAGGAAAGCGAGAAGGTCAAACCCCTGGATTGACTAGTTGAAATCTATAAATTGAAAAACTTACATAGAAAGTCAAGTTTTGGCTCTTAAGTGAAAAGGGTCCTAGCAACTAAGTGCAGTAATAAAGACATAAAGAACCCAGGAAATTCATCCTCAATACAGTAATGAATATTTACACCCTCTTTGCTTAAGCCTGCTGCTTAAATTTGCAGGAGTTACCTAGATGCCAAATATCAGCTATTTGTCTTGTTCAGGGTTTACTATTTGTGTGGCTTTGATGACTATTTGTTGACAAATGCTCCTTTTACTTCACTGTGATTGGAAATAACACTGAAATAGCCCCTAACTATATAGAGGTTGAAGATCAGTTAATTTTGCTGTTATCAATGGGTGAGATATTTCAGCTGGAATCCATTTTTTAAAAAATATATTTATTTAGAGGCACCTGGGTGGCTTAGTTGGTTAAGTGTCTGACTCTTGGTTTCGGCTCAGATCACGATCTCACAGTTCGTGGGTTTGAGCCCCATATCAGGCTCCTCGCTGATAGTTCAAAGGCTGCTTGGTATTCTCTCTCTCTCCCTTTCTCTCTGTACCTCTCTTGCTTGCACACACACACTCTCTCTCTCTCTCAAAAAAAACCTTAAAATGTTTATTTATTTATTTTGAGAGAGACAGAGAGAGAGAGAACATGAGTAGGAGAGGGTCAGAAAGAGGGAGAGAGAGAGAATCCCAAGCAGGCTCTGCACTGACAGCAAAGGGCCTTGATCTCACAAACCATGAGATCATGACCTGAGCCAAAACCAAGAGTCAGATGCTTAACCAACTGAGCCACTTAGGCACCCCAGCTGGAATCCATTTTTTAATCAATGGAATATTTACTCTCTATTTTGTATGAACTATAGCTTAAAAATAACTGTCACTCAAAATAGTGTAATTTTGTAATTAATTGTCACTTTAAAACAAAGACTAACAAGAGACAAAAAAGCATTATATAATGATAAAGGGATCAATCCAACTAGAGTACAATATATAACACTTGTAAATATCCACGCATCCAACCTTGGAGCACCTAAATACATAAAGCAATACTAATACAATAATAGTAGGGGACTTTAAACACCCCACTTACATCAGTGGATAGATCATCCAGGCATAAAATCAAATAAGGAAACAATATTTTTCTTTAAGTTTATTTATTTATTTAGAAAGAGAGAGAGTGTGTGCATGAGTGGAGTAAGGGCAGAGAAAGAGGGAGGGAGAGAATATCAAGCATGCCCCATGCTGTCAGCATGGAGCCAGATGCAGGGCTTGATCCCATGAACTGTGAGATCATGACCTGAGCTGAAATTGAGAGTCAAATGCTTAACTAACTGAGCCACCCAGGCACCTCAGGAAACAGTATTTTTGAACAACACTTTAGACCAGATGGACTTGACAGATATACACAGAACATTCCATCCCAAACCAACAGAATACACATTCTTTTCAAGTGCACACGGAACATTCTCCAGAATAGATCACGTTAGACCACAAAATAAGCCTTAATCAACTTAAGAAGATTGAAATCATATCAAGCATCTTTTTCAACCACAATGGTATGAAACTAGAAATCAGTTACAAGAAAAAAAACTGGAAAAAAAAAACCACATGCATGTGGAGGCTAAACACCATGCTACTACACAACCAGTGGGTCAACACAGAAATGAGAGGAAATAAAAAAATACATGGAGACAAATGAAAATGCAAACACAACACTCCAAAATCTTTGGGATGCAGCAGAAGCAGGGCTAAGAAGGAAATTTATAGCAATATAGATGTACCTCAAGAAATATAAAAAATCTCAAATAATCTAATGACACAAAGAAATGGAAAGACATTCCATGCTCATGGATTGGTAGAACAAATATTAATAAAATGTCTATACTAACCTAGCAACATGGATGGAACTGGAGAGTGTGATGCTAAGTGAAATAAGCCATACAGAGAAAGACAGATACCATATGGTTTCACTCTTATGTGGATCCTGAGAAACATAACAGAAGCCCATGGGGGAGGGGAAGGAAAGAAAAAAAAAAAAAAAAGAGGTTAGAGTGGGAGAGAGCCAAAGCATAAGAGACTGTTAAAAACTGAGAACAAACTGAGGGTTGATGGGGGGTGGGAGGGAGGGCAGGGTGGGTGATGGGTATTGAGGAGGGCACCTTTTGGGATGAGCACTGGGTGTTGTATGGAAACCAATTTGACAGTAAATTTCATATATTAAAAAAAAAAAATGTCTATACTAACCAAAACAATGTAAAAATTTAATTCGATCCCTATGAAAATACTATCAGCATTTTTCACAGAAGTAGAACAAAAAATCCTAAAATTTGAGAACCACTGCTACTGTTGCATTCTCTGACTCCATTTGGCCAATTCCCACCACTACCACCACCATGCCCCAGAGGAGCCCCAGTATGGCTGCCAGTCAGGTACACTGCCTCACCCTTGTTCACCTGCCCATGCACCCACTGCCCTCGTTGCCACACTGGTCTGCTCTCTGGCCAACCTTGCCCGATGGGGCAGATGGTGTTCATGGCTATTGGCTCAGCTGTGGGACACATTGTTGGTAGTACCCCGACTGGAGCTTTCAGTGGGGGAGGCTCGGAGCCCACCCAGCCTGCTGCTCAGCAGGCACCCACCCACTCTGTCCCCTAGCCCCTGCAGATGGGGTGCTGGGCTTATGAGATCAAGCAGTTCCTTGACTGCTCCACCAGTCAGAGTACTCTGTCCCTGAATGAGGGCTTGAGCAGGCCCTGAAGCAATGCAAATTCAACCATAGTCTCAGCTCCCTCTCTTGAAGATCCATGGGCCAGCCCTGCACTCACCTTCACCCCTTCACCGACAGCCAGACCATGATGTCATATTGTACCCACGTAGCTGGAATTGGGAGTGAGGATGGGGATTTTCACCCCACAGATGACTAGAATCACAAATGTGTAATTAGAAGTGTCTATTTTTTTAGCCTAAAATTTATATGGAACCACAAAAGACCCCAAATTGCCAAAGCAGTTTTGAGAAAGAAAAGCAAGGCTGGAGATACCACAATTCCAGACTTCAAGCTATATTACAAAACTGTAGTAACCAAAACAGTATTGTACTAGCACAAAAATAGACCTAGATAAATGGAACAGAACAGAAAACCCAAAAATAAACCCATAATTATAGGGTCAGTTAATCTTTGACAAAGCAGGAAAAAATATGCAATAGGAAGAAGACAGTCTTTTCAACAAATGGTGTTGGGAAAACCAGTTAGCTACATGCAAAAGAATGAAACTGGACCATTTTCTTACACCATACACAAAAATAAATTCAAAATGGATTAAAGACCTAAATGTGAGACCTGAAGCCATAAAAATCCTAGAAGAGAACACAGGCAGTAAGGTCTCTGACATTGGCCATCACAACATTTTTCTGGATATGTCTCCTGAGGCAAGGGAATAAAAGCAAAAATAAACTATTGGGACTATATTTTAAAAAAGCTTCTGCACAGCAAAGGAAACAATGAAACTAAAAGGCAACCAATGGAATGGGAGAAGATACTAACCCTTTATCAGATATGTCATTTGCTCAGTTGGTTGAGCAAATGACATATCTGATAAAGGGTTAGTATCCAAAATATATAAAGAACTCAATAAACTCAGCACCCAAAAAACAAACAATCCAATTTAAAATGGGCAGAAAATATGAACAGACATTTCTCCAGAGAAGACATCCAAATGGCCAACAGACACATGAAAAGATACCCAACATCACTCATCATCAGGGAAATGCAAAGCAAAATTATAATGAAATATCACCTCACACCTCTCAGAATGTCTTAAACACACACACACACACACATACACACACACACACACGAAACAAGTGTTAACAAGAACTTGAAACACAAGAAACAAGTGCTGACAGGGGTGTGTAGATAAAGGAACCCTCTTGTACTCTTGGTGGGAATGCAAACTGGTGTAGCCACTTTGGAAAACAGTATGGAGGTTTCTCAAAAAGTTAAAGTAGAGGTGCCTGGGTGGCTCAGTTGGTTGAGCACCTGGCTCTTGATTTCAGCTCAGTTCATGATCCCAGGGTCCTAGGATTGAGCCCTGCATCAGACTCCATGCTGAGTATGGAGCCTGGTTGGGATTCTCTCTCTCTCTCTCTCTCTCTCTCTCTCTCTCTCTCTCTCTCATTCTCTCTCTTTTTCTCCCTCTGCCCCTCCCTCTCCTCATTGCCCCACTTGTGTGCTCTCTCTCTCTCAAATTAAAAAAAATTTTTTTAAGTTAAAAATAGAACTACCCTATGATCCAGTAATTGTGCTACTGGATATTTACCCCCAAAATACAAAAACACTTATTCAAAGCGATACACGCACCCCTATGTTTATACCAGCATTATTTACAATAGCCAAATTATGTAAGCATAATACAGGAATATTATTCAGCCACAGAACAGAATGAAATCTTGCCAGTTGCAACAACATGGATGGACCTAGAGAGTATATGCTAAGTGAAATAAGTCAGTCAGAGAAAGACAAATATGGTATGATTAGACTCATATGTGGAATTTAAGAAATGACACAAATGAGCAAATGGAAAAAACAACAAAGAAAGAGAGAACAAGAAACAGATGCTCAACTATTGAGAACAAACTGATGGTTACCAGAGGGGAAATGGGTAGGGGAATGGGTGAAGTAGGTGATAGGGGATTAAGGAGTGCACTAGTTGTGATGAGCACTGGGCGATGTATAGAATTGTTGAATCACTATATTGTATACCTATACTGAAACTAATATAACACTGTATGTTAACTATACGGGAATTAAAATTAAAAAAAAAAATAATCTAAACTTACATTTAAAGGAACTAGAAAGAAAAGAACACACAAAGCCCAAAGTTAGTAGAAGGAAGAAAATAATAAAGATCAGAGCGGAAATAAATGAAACAGAAACCAAAATCAACCAAATCAAAAGCTGGTTCTTTAAAAAGATAAATAAAATTGATAAACCTCTAGCCTGGACTTATCAAGAAAAAAGAGAGAGAGAGAGAGAATCCAAATAAAATCAGAAATAAAAGTAACAACCAACACAACAGAAATACAAAGGATTATAAGAAAATACTATGGAAAATTATATGTCAACAAGTTGGACAACCTAAAAGAAGTGGATAAATTCTTAGAAACATACAATCTTCCAAAACCAAATCAGGAAGAAATAGAAAATCTGAACGGAAAAATAACTAGTAACAAAATTGATCAGTAATCAAAAACTCCCAACAAACAAAAATCTAGGACCAAGTGATTTCACATGTGAATTCTACAAACATTTATTTCTTTTTTATTATTAAAAAGAACTTTTTGAGAGAGAGAGAGAGAGAGATCAAACACGAGTGGGGCAGGGGCCGAGAGAAAAGGAGAGAGAGAGTTTTAAGCAGGTTCCATGCTTAGCGTGGAGCCCAACCACTGAGCCCAATCCCTGATCCTGACCACTGAGCCTGTTTCGGGGCTTGATCTCAAGACCGTGAGATCATGACCTGAACTGAAATCAAGAGTTGGGTCCTCAACCAGTTGAGCCACCCAGACACCCCATATTCTATAAACATTTAAAGAAAAGTTAATACCTATTCTCCTCAAATGATTCCAAAACATTGAAGAGGAAGGAAAGCTTCCAAATACATTCTCTTTTTTTTTTTTTTAACATTTATTTATTTTTGAGAGACAGAGTATGAGCAGGGGAGGGGCAGAGAGATAGGGAGACACAGAATTCGAAGTAGGCTCCAGGCTCCAAGCTGTCAGCACAGAGCCTGATGTGGGGCTCAAACCCACAAACTAGGAGATCGTGACCTGAGCTGAAGTCGGATGCTTAACTGACTGAGCCACCCAGGCGCCCATCCAAATACATTCTACGAGGCCAGTATTACCCTGATACCAAAACCAGACAAAGATACTACAAAGAAAGAAAACTACAGGCCAATATAGTGGCCTTGGTGAAAATAGATACAAAAATCCTCAATAAAATATTAGGAAACCCTTTCCAACAATATATTAAAAGGATCATTCACCATGATCAAGTGGGATTTATTTTAGGGATGCAAGAATCATTCAGTATTCACAAATCAATCAATGTGATACACTACATTAACAAAATGAAGTATAAAATCATATGATCATCTCAATAGATGCAGAAAAATCATTTGACAAAATTCAACATTTGTTCATGATAAAAACTTTGAACAAAGTGGGTTTAGAAGGAACAAAACTCAACATAATAAAGGCCATATATGACGAACCCACAGCTAACATTATACTCAATGGTAAAAAAAACTGATAGTTTTCCTCTAAGATCAGGAACAAACAAGGATGTTCACTCTTGCCACTTTTGTTCAACATAGTAATGGAAGTCCTAGCTGCAACAATCAGATAAGAAAAAGAAATAAAAGCCATTTATACTGGTAAGAAGTCAAACTGTCACTATTTGTAGATGATGTGATACACATAGAAAACCCTAAAGACTCCACCTAAAAGCTATTAGACTATTAGAACTAATAAATAATGCAGTAAAGTTACAAGATACAAAATTAATGTACAGAAATTGTGTTTTATACATTAATAAAAAAAGTAGCAGAAAGATAAATTAAGAAAACAATTCCATTTACAATTGCACCAAAGAATGAACTAATTAGGAATAAACTTAATCAAGGAGGAAAAAGACTTGTAATTTGTAAACTATATAACATTGATGAAAGAAATTGAAAATGACACAAACAAATGGAAAGACATGCCATGCTCATGGATTGGAATAGTTAATATTCAAATAACAACAGCATTTTTCACAGAACTAGAACAAAAAATCCTAAAATTTGTATGGAACCACAAAAGATCCCAAACAACCAAAGCAATCTTGAGAAAAAAGAATGAAGCTGAAGGTTTCATAGTCTCAGATTTCAAGATATACTACAAAGCTATAAAACTCAAAACAGTGTGGTACTGGCATAAAAACAGACACACTAATTAATAGAATAGAAAGCCTGGACATAACCCCATGCTTATATGGTCAATTAGTATACGACAAAGGAGGCAAGAATATACAATGGAGGAAAAGACAGTTTCTTCAGTAAATAGTGCTTGGAAAACTTGACAGCTACATGCAGAAGAATGAGACTGGACCACTTTTTTTATGCCATACACAGAAATAAACTCAAAGTTGAATAAAAACCTAAATGTGTGACCTGAAGCCATACAACTTCTAGAAGAAAACATAGACAGTAATCTCTTACAGATTAGCCTTAGCAATATTCTTTTAGCTATGTCTCCTTAGGCAAGAGAAACAAAAGCAAAAGACCAGAAAATAAAAAGACGCTATTGAGACTACACCAAAATGAAAAAGCTTTTGCAGAGTGAAGGAAACTATCGACAAAATGAAAAGGCGACCTGGGGCACTTGGGTGGCTCAGTAGGTTAAGCATCTGACTTTGGCTCAGGTCATGATCTCACAGTTCATGAGTTTGAGCTCTGCATCAGGCTCTGTGCTGTCAGCACAGAGCCTGGTATCATCTGTCACCTGCTCTCTCTGCCCCTCCCCCGCTCATATGCTCGCTCTCTCTCTCTCTGTCTCTCAAAATAAACTTAAAAAAAGAAAGAAAGAAAACGCAACCTACTGAATGAGAGAAGATATTCACAAATGATATCTCCCATAAGGGATTAGTATCTACAATATATAAAAAACTTATACAACTCAACACCAAAACAAAAAACAAAACAAAACAAAACAAAATTAATCTGATTAAAAAATGGGCAGAAGACCTGAATAGACTTTTTCCAAAGTCATACAGATACCCAACAGGTATGTGAAAAGATGCCCAACATCAATAAATCATCAGGTAAATGCAAAGTGAAAACCACAATGAGATATTACATTACACCTGTCAGAATCAAAAAGTGAAAGAATGAATAAATGAATGAATTGAAAAAAATAACAAGTGTTGGAAGGATATAGAGGCAAGTGAACCCTCATGTAGTGTTTGTGGGAATGTAAATTGATGAAACCATTGTAGAGAACAATGGTTGTTCTCTATTTGAGGTTGCTCAAATATTAAAAATAGAACTGCCATGTGATGCAGTAATTCCACGAATGGGTATTTATCCAAAGAAGTGAAATCAGTACTTTGAAAAGATACATGCATCCCTATGTTTAATTCAGCATTATTTACAATAGTCAAGATATGAGAGCAACCCAAGTGTCCATCAATAGTTGAATAGATAAAGAAGAGGTGGTATATACACAATGGAATATTACTCGGTCTTGAAATCTTGATATTCATAACAACATGGATGGATCTAGAGGGTATGATACTAAGTAAAATAAATCAGTGAAAGACAAACCGTATGATTTCATTACACGTGAAATCTAAAAAACAAAACAAATTAACAAGCAAAGCAGAAACAGACCCATAAATACAGAGACAAGTTGGTGATTGCCAGAGGGGAGGAGAGTAGGATAGGCAAAATGGGTGAGGGGGATTAGGAGGTACAGGTTTCCAGTTATGGAATGAGTAAGTCATAGGGATAAGAAGTACAGCATAGGGGATATAGTCAGTGATATTTTAATAGTCTTGTATGGTGACAGATGGTAGCTGCACTCATGGGGAGCATAGTACATAGAGTTGTGGAACCAATATGTTGTACACCTGAAACTTATGTAACATTATGTGTCAACTATACCTCAATAAAAAAAATAGAATTTGTAAATAAGAAGAAAAATAAATAAAATTAACTGCTACTAAGAAAACAACAAAGGTTCACACCTTAGGATAGTTTTCTTGAAACATTTTCCAAAACATCACAATTCCTAAATTGAGAACCATAGTGTAAATCCAGAGAGAAATTCTACCTCAAATTTGACTAAATATCTAGAAGCAATGATTTTCTCTTTGTTCACACTCGTGTAGGGCTTTTTTAATTTAGATGTCATTAACATTCAGATTTTAAATTTGATAGACATAAGCTATAAAGACAGCCCACCTGTAGAGATGACCAAAATGGGATTCTTACTGCACACACTCATTCCAGGTAAACCTAAAGTTGATTTGTTTTGTTTTGCTTTGTTTTGTTTTGTTTTGTTTTGTTTTGATACTGGTAAGAAGTTCGTGTTTTACATTAGTAATTTTTGCCTTTCTCTCTCTCTCCAGAACACGAGAGAATTTCAGCTTGTTCTCAAAGAATACCAAAATAGTCTGAAAGAAAGAAAGAAAGAAAAGAAAGAAAGAAAGGCTCTTAAGCTCTCCTAAGCACATAATCAGATCTTTCCATCTCTTATGGGGACTATTGTTTGGTAAATTGTGTTTTATGTTCCAAAAGAGCAAAGTGGCAGTATTCTAGTACACTTAGAGTTTCACAACAAAGTCCTGTAAAATTTCATGTTCTCATTTTTAAATATGTGGGCTCTTAAGGACAGTCTTATGTGTAAGTGATAAAGAAATGTGGTGATTACATACCTGACACCTTTTGTATTTGAATTTGATCATTTGATTCATGAAAAAAACTGCAAGCTTGATTTTCAGGTCATTTTGGTAGCCTTGTCTTGATAGCATTTTGTTGCTTGTGAGCTTTGCATTCTGCTTTTTATTTGTTGGTTTTCCTTTTCAGTGAAATGAGTTGGTAGTTCTAATGGTATCTATGCTTTATAAGTAAAAAATAAAGAGAGAAGGCTTCTTAGACTTCTTAATCACATTAATATCCTCTGATAAAAATGACAGGCCTGAATAGAAGAGACAGTTGTGAATTTAGAATTTTTCTTCTTTTGATTCATTCTGTAAGTTACAAGAAACACATGAAACAAAAAATTCTGAGAACTAACGTTTAAGCTCAACTGTTAAAAACTAAGAAAAATTATGAGTTAAAAACTGGGTGTCAGTCACTGAGTATGCCAAGCAAACTTATTTCTTGCTCTTTTAACTACTTTTTCAAACAGGTTAAAAACTGATAAGAAGCTCTTGGGAAACTCTTATCAGTCATTGCAAAAAATAGGTTAACGCATCCTAATCTGGCAAAGTCTTAAAAGGCCTACATTCCTAAAAGCATTAGGGGATTTTTTTTTCTACTTGCTAAGTATGCTGTATGAGAATCATTTTTTGTGACAACAAATTCAGAGTTAAAATATCTTTTTATTCATGTGATATGCTCTATGAGTGCATTCGTAGCCTATAAATGAGATGGTTGCTTAAGCTGACACTGCAAAACATTGCAGGAAGTGTTGATTACAATTTGCACATTTGTTCTGAGTTTGTGAATTCCAAGCAGGTTTGCTAATGGAGAAGCAGTGCCTTTTTCACAACTCTTCAGCTCTAGACCATGGCCACCTATGTGTGTTTCCTATATGGTGACTGCTGTTAATATTTTGTGTATATCCTTCCTTCCTTTTCTTCTCTTCATATACATTTTTTTACTTTGCAAAGTTAATCTCATTGTGTACTTGCTATTTTATTACTTTTTTCACTAATGGTGTGTTATTAATTTTTTGAAAAATATATTCAACCTTGTAAGACAATCTATCACCTAGCTATAACATAATTTATTAAACTACTTTCCTATTCATATGTGGAATTTAAGAAACAAAACAGTTGAACATAGGAGGAAAAAGGAGAGAGAGAGGCAAACCATAAAGCAGACTTTTAACTAGGGAGAACCAACTGAGGGCTGCTGGAGGGGTGGTGTGTGGGAAAGATGGGTTAAGTGGGTGATGGGGATTAAGTGGGGCAGCTGTGAAGAGCACTGGGTGTTGCATGTAAGTGATGAATCACTAACTCCTACACCTGAAACTAATATTACACTGTATGTTAACTAACTGGAATTTGAATAAAAACTTGGGGAAAAAACCCTACTTTTCTATTGTTAGATACTTAGACTATGTCCTATTCTTACCTATTATACATACTGTTGTAACTAGAATCCTTGAACTTAAATCTTTAGGCACATCCTAATTGTTTCCTACAGATAAATTCCCAAAAATAATATTTTTGGACAAAAAGGCAAATATTTTAAATGATCACCACCCTAAGATAGCCGTTGCCAACAGTTTGATGCATATTTTTACAATCTTTTTAGAATAAAATAATATTTATGGGCTTGAATGTATACATACAGGAAACCTAGTTAGGAGTCTATAAGCAGTAATACAGGAGACAAATCAGAGTATCTTGCAGCAGGGCTCAGTGGTAGGGGTAGTGAATGGTGGTCAGATTCTGGATATATATATATATATATTTTTAATTTTTATTTTATTTTTTTAATTTTAGATCCAAGTTAGTTAGCATATAGTGCAACAATGATTTCAGGAGTAGATTCCTTAATGTACTTTACCCATTTAGCCCATCCCCCTTCCCACAACCCCTCCAGTAATCTTCTGTTTGTTCTTGGATATATATATATATATATATATATATTTTTAGGAAGACCAATTGGATGTAGAGTATGAGAGAAAGAAATGCGTGCAGACTTATTCCCAAGTTTTGGAGGGCTGAGCATTTGGAAGGATGACATTGACATTAAGTGGCAGGGGAAATTCTGTAGGTGGAGCAGATTGAGGGAGAGGAAAGAACAGGGTTCAGCTAGGAGAGAGTGAGAGTGGGATGTCTATTAGGTATCCAAGTAGAGATGGCCAATAAGCTATTAAATATATGAGGCTAGAGTTCTGCAGTGAGCAGGTATGGGAAATATAAATTTGGGCATCATTGGCATATAGATATTTGAAGCCAGGAGACTGGGTGAGATTACCAAGGGAGTGAGTACAGACAAAGAGAAGAGTTCGGACCAGGGAGGAGAGCATTCTGATGTGAAAAGCACTTACTATGCACCAGGCACTCTTCTATGTGATTTGCATAGATTATAGGTTGACTCATTTAATCTCCAAAGCAACTCAATGGAGGGATACTATTAGTAACCCCATTTTACAGAGGAGGAATCTGAGGCACAGAAAGCTTAAGTCAGTAAATCAATAACTATTTTATGATATTAAATTATGAAATAAGTTATAACTCCCTTTTAAAATAATGCAAACTCATTCTGAAATAAATCATGTAAAGTTTTTCTGCACAGGCTTTATCCATCATGTCTCAAAAATCACAGTTATACATTCCAGTTATACTTTAATAAATCAGCATGACTAATCTGTTCAAGGGTGCTTTTCTTTTCAGCTGACAGCACATTCTAGAAGGAATCCTGAGGAGACACCGAAAAAGGGAAAAGAGCTTATTTTCAAAAAGGAGATAAGGAGAGCCATTTTTAGGGTTTAATGTTTCTTAAAGACATTGTGTTTGTTTGCTTTCATGAGTCTCTTCCTCAAGAACCATGTATTGTCTAATTATATTTAAGGATGGGAGAAGCAAGTTAATAAAGGGGAATTATCATCACTCCTACCCGTCTCACCCTATAGCATATTCAGCATATCTCAACAGGGAGGTTTCTAAGGCTATTCTTGACCTGTAACAGAAATATGCAATACACTGAAAACTATAGAAAACTTATGAAAGAAATTGAAGAAGACACAAAAAAATGGAAAAAGATTCCATGTTCCTGGATTGGAAGAACAAATATTGTTAAAATGTTGATACTACCCAAAGCAATCTACATATTCAATGCAATCCCTATCAAAATAACACCAGCATTCTTCACAGAGCTAGAACAAATAATCCTAAAATTTGTATGGAACCAGAAAAGACCCCGAATAGCGAAAGTGATCTTGAAAAAGAAAACAAAAGTAGGAGGCATCACAATCCCAGACTTCAAGCTATACTACAAAGCTGTAATCATCAAGGCAGTATGGTACTGGCACAAGAACAGACACTCAGATCAATGGAACAGACTAGAGAACCCAGAAATGGACCCACAAACGTTTGGCCAACTAATCTCTGACAAAGCAGGAAAGAATATCCAATGGAATAAAGACAATCTCTTCAGCAAGTGGTGCTTGGAAAACTGGACAGCGACATGTAGAAGAATGAACCTGGACCACTTTCTTACACCATACACAAAAATAAACTCAAAATGGATGAAAGACCTAAATGTAAGACAGGAAGCCATCAAAATCCTCGAGGAGAAAGCAAGCAAAAACCTCTTTGATCTTGGCCGCAGCCAACACGTCTCCGGAGGCAAGGGAAACAAAAGCAAAAATGAACTACTAGAACCTCATCAAAATAAAAAGCTTCTGCACAGCAAAGGAAACAATCAGCAAAACTAAAAGGCAGCCAACAGAATGGGAGAAGATATTTGCAAATGACATAGCAGATAAAGGGTTAGTATCCAAAATCTATAAGGAACTTATCAAACTCAACACCCAAAAAACAAAGAATCCAGTGAAGAAATGGGCAAAAGACATGAATAGACACTTCTCCAAAGAAGACTTCTAGATGGCCAACCGACACATGAAAAAATGCTCCACATCACTCATCATCAGGGAAATACAAATCAAAACCACAATGAGATACCACCCCACACCTGTCAGAATGGCTAACATTAACAATTCAGGCAACAACAGATGTTGACAAGGATGCGGAGAAAGAGAATCTCTTTTGCATTGTTGGTGGGAATGCAAGCTGGTGCAGCCACTCTGGAAAACAGTATGGAGGTTCCTCAAAAAACTAAAAATAGCACTACCCTATGACCCAGCAATTGCTCTACTAGGCATTTATCCAAGGGATACAGGTGTGCTGTTTCGAAGGGACACATGCACCCCTATGTTTATAGCAGCACTATCAACAATAGCCAAGGTATGGAAAGAGCCCAAATGTCCATCGATGGATGAATGGATAAAGAAGGTGTGGTATATATATACAATGGAGTATTACTCGGCAATCAAAAAGAATGAAATCTTGCCATTTGCAACTACATGGATGGAATTGGAGGGTATTATGCTAAGTGAAATTAGTCAGAGAAAGACAAAAATCATATGACTTCGCTCATATGAGGACTTGAAGAGACAAAACAGATGAACATAAGGTAAGGGAAAACAAAAATAATATAAAAACAGGGAGAGGGACAAAACATAAGAGACTCATAAATATGGAGAACAAACTGAGGGTTGCTGGAGGGGTTGGGTGGGGGATGGGCTAACTGGGTAAGGGACACTAAGAAATCTACTCCTGAAATCATTGTTGCACTATATACTAACTAATTTGGATGTAAATTTTAAAAAAGTAAAAAATAAAACAAGTTAAAAAAAAAAAAAAAGAAATGTGCATAAGACAGGGAAAGACAATAGTCACCATCTGGGTTAATCATTGTAGAAGTCTTCCAGACAAAAATATTTCAAATTGTCCCCTGGGTACCCTGGAGATTTTTACATCTTGGGACAAGTGTGCAGATGAATGAACTTGCAGTGTGCTTTTCTACCTTCTCCTCTTCCGTGAGAACAGAGTCACTGTGAAAGGGGAGGTGGGCAGGAGAACTTGCAAAATGGTTTTTTTCAGATAAATTTTAGGATAAAGGACAACTGGAAGTTGAGGATCTGGAAATAACAATTTTTCCTGCCAACAGTGCTCCTTGAAAAGTATTCACAAACTTTTGGGAGTTCCTATAACTCAGGTTGAAGACTACTTTCTTAAATAATTTGAATAGGGAAGAAAAAAAGGGAGATCTTAAAACACCAAGTAACTCTAGAGATATTCCTTTATGAGCCCAAACTATGAAAGGATAGATAGATGTGTACATTTACATAAATACTAGAGAGCAGCATGAACCTTGACTAATAATATCAGGGAAAGCAGAATCCAGAAGGAACTTAGAGATGTGAAAAATAGTTTAAAAAAAAAAAAAAAAAAAAAAAAAAAAAAAAGGAAGGGGAGCCTGGGTGGCTCAGTCGGTTGAGCATCCGACTTCGGCTCAGGTCACGATCTTGCGGTCCGTGAGTTCGAGCCCCGCGTCGGGCTCTGTGCTGACAGAGCCTGGAGCCTGTTTCAGATTCTGTGTCTCCCTCTCTCTGACCCTCCCCCATTCATGCTCTGTCTCTTTCTGTCTCAAAAATAAATAAACATTAAAAAAAAAATTTAAAAAAATAAAAAGGAAAAAAAGGGGTGGGCGGGGGGGGGGGTGGGGAGTGCCCTTTTAAGGTCATGTTCATGGCAAGAACAAAACTGTAAAGACTCTGGGGAAAATGATGTAATGTTTAAAAGATAACAGAGAAAGCAGAACTAACCAAAGTCTCTTTTTCTCCATTCTTCTCTCAATAACTACCTTCAAATGAAAAGGGTAAAAGAATAATGGTAGGAGGAAACATAAATTCAAGGAAGGTAAGAAGCAAATTTAATTCTTTTAATGAATTTTTTTTATGCCCAGATAAATTGTATCCTGAGATATTTAAAGGACTTGTAGTTGTAATCATGTAACCACAGTTAACAATCATAGAAAATAATTTTATAAACATAGTCTGCATAGATTCATTAAGAATCAATGCTGTCAGGGGTGCCTGGGTGGCTCAGTCAGTTGAGTGTCTGACTCTTGGTTTCTGCTTGGGTAGTGATCTCACAGTTTCATGGGTTCAAGCCCTGCGTCGGGCTCTGTACTGACAGCGTGGGGCCTGCTTACGATTCTCTCTCTCCCTTGCTTTCTACCCACCCACCCCCCACTCATGCTCTCTCTGACTCTCTCAAAATAAAGAAATGTATTTTTAAATTTTAATTTTCAAACTTAAAAAAATTAAAAATGAATCAACACTGTCAAACTAACCTTACATCTAAGAACTTATTATTCAACTTAAGACCTAGTGTTTGTATCTTTTTCATTTAACATTATATTGGAATATTTCTCTAATATTTTTCACGAAATAGTCTTCTGTACTATAATTTTAGATAGCTAAAATTAGTGCTCAAAGTATGAATATACCCTAAATTGTTTAATCAATCCACCATGGTCAAGTTTAGACAATTTCATATTTTTGGCTTTTAAAAACCATGCTAAGGTTAAGATCATTTTGCATAAAACTTTATAAATCACTATTTTTTTTTTTAATTTTAGGTCGAATTCCCACAAGGAGAATAAATGAATCAATGGCATCACATTTCAAAGAAATTTTAATAAGTATCACCAAAACTGCCTCCAGAAGGAAATACCTGTTTATATTCTCAACAATATATGAATGACTGGTTTTCTAACCCTTATAATTACTGGAAGATTTTGGTAGAAAAACTTTATACTTGTGTTTTTTTATTGTGGTAAAATGTATACAACATACAATTCACCATTTTAACCACTTCTTAAAAAGATTTTTTAATGTTTTTAATTTATTTTAGGGGGGGTGGGAAGGGGCAGAAAGAGAGGGAGAGAGGGATATCCCAAGCAGGCTCTGTGCTGTCAGTGCAGACCCCAACATGGGGCTTGAATCCACAAACCGTGAGATCATGACCTGAGCTGAATCAAGAGTTGGAGGTTTAACTGACTGAACCCCCAAACACCCCTACCATTTCAACCACTTTTAAGTACACAATTCAGGAGCATTAAATATATTCGTAACATGCAACCATCACCACTATTTCCAGAACTTTTCATCATCCCAAACAGATACCAAACCTGTTAAACAAAAACTTAAAAATATATATTAAAATATATTACCAGGTTCATGGGTGGGCTCAGTCAGTTAAGCTTCTGACTTCAGCTCAGGTCATGATCTGTTTGTGAGTTTGAGCCCTGCATTGGGCTCTGTGCTGACAGCTCAGAGCCTGGAGCTGCTTCGGATTCTGCATCTCTCTCTCCCCTCTCTCTGTCCCTATCTGCCCCTCCTCTGCTCATATTCTGTCTCTCTCTCTCTCTCTCTCTCTCTCTCTCTCTCAAAAATAAGCGTTAAAAAGTATATTACCATTCTCTTGCTTTATGTTACTAAACCATCAGCAATACTCTTCCCCCTTCCTAATATCTTAGAATTCTTCTGTATTAGTCAGAATAGGACAGGCTGTACCATGGTAACACATAACCCCCAAATCCTGTGGCTAACAGATTCAGTTCTCACTCAAGTTACATAGTCTACACCAGCCAGTGAGTGTACTTGCTTCTCAGTCTTTCAGAGGCTCAAGCTAAGGGAGACCCAATCATGTCATGGCTTCAGAGTTTGGAACATGAGGCCTTCATGGTTACCAAGGCAGGGCAAGGAAGTGCTGTAGAGCCTTGAACCAGCAATCAAATGCTTCAGCCTGGAAATGGCACATGCCACTTGTAAGAACTTTGTTAGAACTGGTAACACGGTGGAGGGGACACGTACATTCCTTCCTTGTTATCTGAAAGAGAGGAGAACTGGGTATGTGGTCTCTACATCTTCATCTGTACCCTCCCTGATACAAAATTGGCTTCATTTAACTATTTGCATTTTTTTCCTATTAGTGAAGCCCACACATTAACGTTTTACTTTATGTAATGCCACAAGAAATCCTGGAATAAGTGAAAACAATTAATTTAGAAGAATAGTAATTTGATCTAAGTGACAAGTCACACATCACAGAGTAATATATAAACACTGCTGTGGCTGACATGTTAAATTGCTATCTTTGGGCCCAGTTTTCTTCATAAATTCTAAATAAAAAAATTTATTTATTTTGAGAGAGAAAGAGAGACAGTATGAATGGGGGAGGGGTAGAGACAGAGGGTGAGAGGGAAAGAGAGCATCTCAAGCAGGCTCTGCACTGTCAGCGCAGACCCTGATGCCAGGCTTGAACCCATGAAACTGTGAGATCATGACCTGAGCCGAAACCAAGAGTCAGACACTTCACAGACTGAGCCACCCAGGTGCCCCAACAAATTATAACTTTTGAAGTACATGCTGAACTTTTTAGTAGCATTGGGCCCTCTGGTTTTCATGTGGTTAGGCATGTCATTGTGGACGCTCCATGGAGGATGATAAATATTGACCAACACTTGACAAGTTCATTAGCAACTTTTTTAAGAAATGGGAAATCAGTACTTGATTTCTCATTAAACATGCATTCTTTCTTTCAGCTCATTCCTGCCAAAAGTTTTCTTTTGTACAAAAAAAAAAAGTTACCAATCAGTAAAGTACCTACATAGTCATACATTTGTACAGCACAATAAAGGACAAATGACTGTAGGTGTGGAGTTTGGATTACTCTATGTTTGATAGCAGCTCTACTCACCCTCATTTTCTTTTATACCTTACACTCAACCTGTAAGTGTTTATGCTTCATGTTGACTCCGATAGCCAGACAACTTCACTCATCTTGCAGGTTACTGCATGGGCCATTCTACTGACACATCAAATAGCCAGCAAGAGTAGCAGTGTAAAACCACTTCTCCTATGGCCACTGGAAGGAGTAACTGTCCCCACCTGATCATATTCTTGGGGGGTTTCATTGTACCCACAGGTGCCCTTTATGTGGTTCTTGAAAGTGTGTTGGTTACACTGCTTCTGGAAAGGTCAGTAAAAGAGAGGTACGTTATCCTTAGTCACCTTTCAGGTTTTCTACTTGTCAAAGTAAGAACTCTGTTCACTGCTTATGTGTCTCATGTACTACTAGATGAGACCATGGCTGGAGACTAAATACAGGGTAGAGGTCCAGGAATCCATCTTGGCTTAGTTTTTTAAAAAATCTTTTCAATGCAATTATGTGTAGTAAAACTCCATTTAAAAATGACACATCTGGGGCACTGGGGTGGCTCAGTAAGTTGAGCGTCTGACTCTTGATTTCAGCTCAGGTCATGATCTCACAGTTGTGAGATGGAGTGCCGCATGGAGCTTTACGTGGAGCCTGCTTGAGATTCTCTCCCTCTCTCTCTGCCCCTCCCCTGCTCACATGCATTCTCTCTCTCTCCCCCTCTCTCTCGCTTTCTCTCAAAAAAAAAAACAAAAACAAAAACAAAAGACACATTCAGGGGAAAATTGTAAAAGGGAGGGGATTCCAAAGGTGTAAAGCAGGCCAGTTACAGTCAAAGGGGGATATAATAGGGTTCCACAGAGGAACGGAACCAACAGAATATGTACAAAATATGTACAGATATAGATGAGGAGATTTATTGTAGAAATTGGCTTGTGTGGTTATGGGGACTGAGAAGTCCCCCAGTCTGTCATCTACAAGCTGGTGAATCAGGAAAACTGGTGGTGTGTAATTCAGTCTGAGAACCAGGGTGAGGGCTGTTGGTGTAAGCCCTGGAGTTTGAAGCCCCAAGAATCAGAAGCCCCAGTGGCTGATGTCCAACGCCTGAGAGCAGGAAAGATGGATGTCTCAATTGAAGAAGAGAGACAGGGAATTTGCCCCTCCTTTGCCTTTTTGTTGTAATTGGGCTCTCCATGAATTGGATTGGATGATGCCTGCTCATGTTGGTGAGGGTAGATCTATACTCAGTCTACTGAATCAAATACTAATCTCTTCCAACACCCGCACGAACACATCCTGAAATAATGTTTAACCAGCTCTCTGGGCATCCCTGAGCCCAGTCAAGTTGGCACATAAAACCATCAGAGAGGACTTAAGGTCATGTGACTTAGAGCTAAGTGATCAAAGTTGATAACCTAATGGCTTGTTTGTCCAGTGTGTGCCATGGGCTGCTAGATTTTCTCTCAGAACATAAAGGAGGAGGGTGTTACTGTTTTTTGTTTTATCTTCACCAAATAACTAATTCCAAATATGCCCCACAATTTCCATGAAGGTCCACTGCCAATTATCCAGTTCTAGATAGGCCAATCTAGCAGGCACTGGGTCTAGTATTATTTAATCAGTCTAGGTATTAATTAATCTTTGAGTGCAAGGGGAAAAACCCTGATTCTGGCAACTTAAGCAAAAAGGCATTTCATTTGAAGTATGTGGGATGCTAAAGGAAACCTGAAAACCAGCCTTGGAATGAGTAGCTGGGTAGACTGCCAGGCAGCAGGTCTCTTGACAGTCGTGGCTGGAACAGATGAACTTTGTTTTTTCTGTCAGTTTTTTACTATGCTTCAAAGTCCTGGGAAAAAGAGTCTGGTTGGCTGAGCTTAGGGCATGTACCCTGCCCTTGGCAATGACAGGCTTAAGAGGAAGGATTAGCAGGAGCCTCCAGGGATCTCTTTGGATTCCCTAGTATAAGCTAGGCCCATGAATTTTACCAAGACTATGTGCTATGTGGGAAAATAATTACTCAGGTGAAAGTCAGGGTGCTTTTGGCAAGTGAGAATAAAGGCTCAGCATCCAAAGATCCCAGTATCTACCACTACAGCAAAAAAAGTGATCATATTAAAAAAAAAAAGTTTATTTGAGGGAGAAAAAGAGAGAGAGACAGACAGAGTGCAAGTGGGGGAAGGGTAAAGAGAGAGGGAGACAGAGAATCCCAAGCAGGCTCTGCACCATCAGCACAGAGCCAGATGTGGGACTTGAACCCACAAACTGTGAGATCATGACCTGAGCCAAAATCAAGAGTTGGGTGCGTTAACCAACTGAGCCACCTAGGCACCCCCAAGAGTGATTATTTTAATGGTGTCAAAGCCTGAGTACTTATGAATATGTTGAGTTGGTATGTGCTGATTTATTTTACTATTTTCCAATTGTTAGATTGCTTCCTTTTTTGCCCTTCTTTCCTCCCTGCAATAAATAGCCCTAAGCATATACATTAAAATATATACATATATTTATAAATATATAATTAATAATAATAATTATATATATATATATATATATATATATATATATATTTAGGGCAAATTATTAGGTCGGGAAATATTGGGTCAAAAGATAACAGTGAGTATTTAAACTTTTTTCATTTTCTATTTTACTGAAGTGCCAATGAACTCTGAGGGTATGCCTCTAATCATTCTAGATTGGCTTTCCAGTGCCTTCTAGATTGGCCTATCTAGAACTGGATAATTGCCCGTTTGAAGGTCACCCTGTGGAAACCTCTCTCTGGGTCATATCAGGGGCATTTGTGGTGCTGGGAAAAGCATACTGTTTAGAGCTCTCCTCTTTCCTTCTGACATTTTTTATATATATTGCTATCTGGATAAAATGAAGTGCAAGGTCTCTGCTTTGGTCAGTTGATTCACATACTACAGAAAAGAGGGCAGCGTTTGCCTTAGGGATCTGTGGGCAGTGGGGAGTGCCTACTGATATAAGTCAGCATATATAATATGATATACCCAGCCCCCTCTTCTCCATGCGAAGTCTCTCCAAACCTGGGGGCAGGAAAAGGAGTCATTTCACTATGACAGGGCACTCCACTTGACCCACATCTTCATGAGCCAGGTTCTTCTAACTCCAAACTTGAGAAGAGTCCTAGATTTCTTCAGAGGATTTTCATTTAAATGTGAGAGAATTGGAAAATCCCGCCTTCCTTCCCTGTCACACCCATTCCCCATTTCCCTACCCCAGTTCACTGGGAATGTCTGCTTCTTAGCCAGGCTGCCAGGCTGGCTGGATTAAGCAGCAATGTGCTTTGTGTTATCATTGTCCCTCTGTCGCTTATTTCCCATGGCTGGAGTACACCAGACAGTAGATGCCTCGAGATTAGGAACTGTCTCACCTTGGCATTCCTTGCAGAAGTTTCCACAGTGCCTTGCTCTTTCCAGGTACTCAATATTTGCTGAATAACATTAGGTAAGTGGAATAGTTCTAGTATTTTCTTGGGGTCCCAATTTCTTCCAAGTTATGTCTCAAAGTGCTGGAAAAGGTGAGCATTCTCTAAAAACAATCAGGAAAGCCTGGGGGGGCGGTTTCTAAACCCACGCTCAATGTTCTGGGGGAAAGAAGCTAAGCCTGGTGCTGATGCAGATGGATGGGCACTCGCTCCCTCTTCAAGGACTGTATTCCTTCCCATAGTGCTCCAGCCACATGGCCTTTTTCAGTTTCTTGAACTAGCTCTTTGACAAAGCTTTCACTGGGCATGTTTTTTCCCCACTTTAGATCATATCCATGTTACCTGAACCCATTGAACTCCTCATCCTTCAGATCTGGGCTCAGTTGTTAATTCCTCACTAACATCTCAGAAAAGGCCATATTCCTACTACATATAGCATCATGTACAGTTCTTTCCTAGCACTTATCAGTGATTTCATTTAATATTTATATTTGTAATTATTCGATATGTTCTTTCTCTCTGACTAGAGACTATTAATTCATGAAGGCACAAAGTGTTCACTTGCACAAAAGTGCTTGTTTTGTTCACTACTGTCTTCCTAGTTCTAGGGTCCTCCCTGGTATATAGTGAGTGCTTCGTAAACATTGGAGGCATGAGTAATAGTTTCTCCACAGCACATACATGTACCCACTGCACTCCTGGAAGACACAGAGTGTATTAGAGCTTCCCATAGAAACAGAACCAACCAATGGGATGTATAAAAACATATGTTTTTACTGTGGTATAAATAGATGTATTATTTTTATTGTGGTAAAATACATATAACATAAAAGCTACCATTTTAGCTATTTTAAGCATACAGTTTAGCAGGATTAAGTATAATCACATTGTTGTTCAA
Source organism: Panthera uncia (assembly GCF_023721935.1). Lineage (NCBI taxonomy): Eukaryota > Metazoa > Chordata > Mammalia > Carnivora > Felidae > Panthera > Panthera uncia. The sequence goes on from NC_064811.1 coordinate 122,714,085, forward strand.
CCATCACCATTATATTTTATAGATTACTAGTTGACAAACCTGTTGTGTAGCATCCTCGAATCTTAGTGGCTCAACCCACCTTAAGCTCAAAGCGTCTCTATATACACTCCCAAGAAGTCCTATGATCTTGCATTTGCAAGCTGAAGAACCAGAAAGCCAGTGGTGTAAGTCCCAGTCCGAGTCTGAAGGGGAGAGACCCAGGAGCACCAATGTCTGACGGTAGGAGAAGATGGACATCCCAACTCAGAGAGAGAGAGAGAGAGAGAGAGAGAGAGAGAGAGAGAGAATTCACCTCCCTCTGCCTTTTTCATTCCAGCCCCTGATGGACTAGATGCTGGCCACCTGCGTTGGTCACCCCCAGCACAAAGAGTGGCTCCACTTGGGTGGCCCAAGCTATTTGGCACTACTCCCACCTCTGCCTCAATGACCAGTTGAGGGAAAGCCTCCAGGTTTAACTGAGATAGGGCATAGCAGTCCTCTAAACAGGCTTGATGCTCAGATTGAAGTAGTTGTGATGGGGGGCATCTTTCCCGTGTAGAAAGTGGCATTTTTTTTAGGTAAATCTGGAAACGGTGAAGCCATTTGATTCTCACAAAGGAAATTTCCAAAGGGCTGAAGTCAATACTCAGATGGGGCAGAGCTGAGAAAATCACAGACAAATGAGCTGGAGTGGTGATAAATCTACAGAAGCCTGTCCCCGCTCTTCAGGGAGGATTTTAGTGATATGGTCCAATAATTTCTTGTTTATACTATTTTGGCACCTCCCCCCATACTTGTGAGAGAAAACAGCCTAATACAGTTTGGAAGACACCCAAGGGTTTATCTTATATTTCCTCTCATTATATCATTTATGTTTCGCCATAGCAATAATTTATGTACCTCACTCACATAGGTGTCAGCCTGCAGCAGAGACTGCTAGGTGCCTGCTCAAAATCTATTGTCCTTTTTCTCTTTGTAAGAAAATACAGTTTCTTTCAACACGCATTTTTGGAGTGCCTGGTGGCTCAGTTGGTTAAGCCTCCGTCTTCGGCTCAGGTAAAAACCTCATGGCTTGTGAGTTTGAGCCCCACATCAGGCTCTCTGCTTTCAGCACAGAGCTCCCTTTGGATGCTCCGTCTCCCTCTCTCTCTCTGCCCCTACCCCACACCTTCAAAAATAAATAAACATTTTTTTAAAAGACCATATTTTTCTCTTGCTGCGAAGTGTGGCCATGTGACTAGGTTCTGGCTAATGATATAAAAAACAAAAATGTCTAAGACCTGCAGGAAGGCTGAAAACAGTGCTGACTCAGTGTGGGGGGAGGCACTCTTATCCTTTCCCTTCCTTCACAGAGGGAGCTGTAGGAGCCACCTTGTATTATGAAGTGAAACGGATTGGAACCCAGTGCTTCCCTGGGGACCCTGGAATCACGTTAGGCTATTTACTTCTGGACTTCTTTTACATGAGAGAGAAATAAATTCCTTGTGGTCTAAACTACTGTTATTTTGGATTTTCTGTTATAATGTGTCTGGACCTAATTTTAACTGACTCACCCTGAAACATATCCAAAGAATAGAGTAGAACCCTTATTTGAACTTTATAGGTGGCAACTTTGTTACTCATCGGGGGAAGACAACATGGTATGTAGAGGAACCTACATAAAGGGAAGGTTTCATCTGTATTAACCTCTGTTTTATCTAGACTAGAACCTGACCAATTTGCATTGTTTCAAATGCTTATCTAATCCAGGCACCAAGCAAAGCCTAAAAATGCTTACCTGACACACAGAGTTGTATGTCTCCTAGGCACCTAGAGCTTAATGAGTCTGAAGCTGAAATTGATCTTGCCCATCCCAGTCAACACATCAACTTCTTATCCCCTGTTTTCCTTTCAGTGAAATGTTCAGTAAAGTTCATCTCCACCCATCTAACCTATCATGACAGGAGCCTGGGGGCCATCTTTGACACTCCTCATTTCTGCACTGTTACTTAGAGGGTGAAGCTATGCCATTTCTTGCCCAGACAACTCCAAAAGCCTTCCCTCTGGACTCCACACAGGAGCTATAGAGAAAACACAAACCAGATCACATTATCATCATGCTGAAAACTCTTCAAAGGCTCCCAATAGCATTATGGTACAATCCAAAATCCTCATATGGCCTATGAGGCTCTGTGTGGTGTGGCCCCTGCCTATCCTCCACCACCTGTGTTGGCCTGAGCCAGTATCTCTCAACGACTATGCTTCAGCTGCCTAACCTCTTTTAGTCTCTTGAATGTATGACTCTTTCTCATTCCAGAGGCTAGCAGAGGCTGGTTCTCTGCCTGGACTACTCTGTTCTCAAAGCCCCCTGTTTAATGGTTAACTCCTACTGATTCTTCTGGTCACTGATTAAATGACCAGAAGTCATTGTCTTCCTGACCTTACTCCTGATTTATATCAGGCTCTCAATTAGAATCTCTCACACATCCTTTACTCTAACTGTATGGCACTTTAATTTGAAATTAGATATATATTTGTTTGTGGTTTTGTGTTTTGTTTTGTTGTGTTGTTGCTGTTGTTTGGTACCATGCCAATTTCCCTCTAGAGAACAAAAGCACAGTGAGGATAGACACTGTTTTGTATTCTGCTGTATCACCAACACCTAGTATGGTTCGTAATATATATAGAAACTTCACAGATATTTGTGGGAAGAATGAATTGATTAATGAACAAAATTGGGGCCTAGGAACTCTGGAGCATCTGCTTTTGTGATCACTTTCCTTGAATTCTGTCTTACATGGTTTAATGCTATGATTTTAGGAGGACAGGTTTCCCTGCCCCCCCCCCCCCCATTTTTCACATACTGGTGGAATGTAATCTTCATCTCTGCCTCCTCCTGACCATCAGCATTCTTGCTTTCAGCAGGTGCTTTACAAAAACAAAAATTACTATTAACAAAAATTTTATTAAGTTTTCTCAACCAACTTGCACTTGCAGCATCATTGTCTCCATGCCATGGATGGTAAGCCTGAGATTTAGAGATTTTCCTTTGCCAAGCTGGTACAACTACTAAGTAGGGAAGCTGACTAGGAGCTCCTAAATTTCTTTTTTTTTTAATGTTTATTTTTATTTTTGAGGCGGGGGAGGAGCAGAGAGAGAGGGAGACACAGAATCTGAAGCAAGCTCCAGGCTCTGAGCTGTCAGCACAGAGCCTGACGCGGGGCCTGAACTCACAGACCTCGAGATCGTGACCTGAGCCAAAGTCGGACGCTTGACTAAGCCACCCAGGTGCCCTGGAGCTCCTAAATTTCTTTAGGAGAAATGGTACCATTGTACCATAAGGGTTTCCCTTACTTGGCCATACTTCTCATTCATTCCACAGTTACTGATCATTTCTACCAGGCCAGGTACAAGGTATAACTGAATAAAACTAATTAGGGCCTTCCACTCTTGGTGATCATTGGTAGAGCTATTTAGTATTGAATTAAGATTTAAAAAACTTTTTTTTTAACGTTTATTTATTCCTGAGGGAGAGAGAGAGTGTGTGAGTGGGAGAGGGGCAGAGAGAGAGGGAGACACGGGATCTGAAACAGGCTCCAGGCTCTGAGCTGTCTGCACAGAGCCTGGCGTGGGGCTCGAACCCATGAACCATGAGATCATGACCTGACCCGAAGTCGGACACTTAACCAACTGAGCCACCCAGGCGCCCCCTTTTTAAAAAAAATTTTTTTTAACGTTGAATTAAGATTTATATTCACCTGCTGTTTAAATTGTTTTGGGGAGTGTGTGTGTGTATGTGTGTGTATGTGTGTGTGTATGTGTAAAGACACAAGTAACAGTATTTTCATGATGTTGTATAATTGTTTTAAACAATTGTATAATTGTATAATTGTTTTGCTCCAAAATATCTAAATATCTGGCCACATTGAACCAGAGTCTTTGTGGCTGGAAGTAGAAAGTGGTAAGGAAGAAGAGGCATTCCTGGAGCAGCCCCCACCCCACCCTCCTTTTTAAACTTTATAGTTGAGGTATTTCACATACCAAAAAAAATTCACCCATTTAAATTATACAATTAATGATTTTTAGTAGAGTTACAGAGTTGTACAATCATTACCAAAATCTAAGTTTAAATTATTTTCATCATCCCCAAAGGAAACCCTTATTCTACCCCCACCCCACCATCCAGCCTCTGGCAATAACTAATCTACTTTCTGTCTCTTATGGATTTCCCTGTTCTGGACATTTCACATGAGTTGAATAATATATGTGGCTTTTTGTGACTGGCTTCTTTCACTTAGCATTATGTTTTGAAGGTTCATTGTGTTGTAGCATTCATCAGTCCTTAATCTTTCTCTATTAATATTCCATTAGTAGATTAATATTCCACTGTATAGATACACACATTGTGTTTATCAACCCATTCATCAGTTGATGGACATTAGTGCTGATTCCACTTTTTGGTTATTATGAACAATGCTACTATGAACAAGTATTTATTTGTGCAAACATGCTTTCATTTCTTTTGGGTACATGCCTAGGGAGTGCAATTGCTGGCTCAAACGTTAAATTTATGTTTAATGCATTGAGGAGTATCAGCAGCCCCTCTTTATGAGGATAGGTTTAGGGTTTTGCCCAGAGGAATTTAAAAAAATATATTTATTTTTATTTGTTTTGAGAGTGAGAGAGAATGCAAGCCAGGAAGGGGCAGAAAGAGAATCCCAAGCAGGCTCCACAGCTCAAACTCACGAACTGTGAGATCATAACCTGAGCTGAAATCAAGATTCGGATGCTTAAGGGAGCCACCCAGGCACCCCATGGCCTAGAGGATTGAGTGCCTGTCAATTTGTCTTGTTTTGCCAGGTCCTCACTGTTTGTTTACATCCCTTTTATTCTTGCCTCTTTCCCCGTCTATTTGCCTCTTTTATTCTCTTCTCTGAAGAATCCAGCCCCCTGCTGATTTTAGTAGGAACTGAAGCTTTCAATGCCTAAACATTATTTGTAAAACATTTGGAACTCTCTGGAGGATGGACATTAAAGTAATAATGTTTATCTGTTTTTCTGAGGGTTAGCCCCACGCTGGAGGTGCTATTTTGTAACAAAAGAGCTCATTGAGTAGGAGGCTTATTTAACTTCTTCCTGAGGGTTAGGCTCCTACAACATGCTGTCCAAACAGATTCTTAATTACCTAGAGCTGAGTCTGAAAGTTTTAGAGAATAGCTTTGAAGTTTCTTTGTGGAAAGCAACATCTTTAGTAAACATATATATGTAAACATGTGTTGTGAGCTTGTAAAAAATGTGCGCAGAGTTCCTGGTGTGTGCCTGGCACATAATAATTGCTTAATAAATTGTAAGTTGCCATTATAAAAAGTTACTGTAATGAACAATTGATTTCTTTTGGAAATACATTTCAGGAACTTAAAATATCTTAACTTTTTAGGAGACACATCCGAGTTCTGCCAGAGAACACAAAATACTTTTCCATGTGTGCTGACACAAATTCTCATTTGATCGTCACCCCCGCACCTCGTGAAACCTGGCATTTGTTTTCGTCGGTTATTTTTAGAACAATAAAGATCATCTCCACCTACCCAAGCAAATTTAATCTGCTGAATACAACAGAGACAACTTTTCAGTGGTTTAGCCACCCCTCTCTCTCCCTCCAAGCGGTTCAGTGTGGATACGCAGCAGGGTGTAATAGAAGCTCTCGGGCCCCCAAACTCTTCCTGCTCATGTAAAGCTTTCAATTAAAGCGGAGATTCAGCACGCATTTTACTGCAGATGGGGAACGGGAATAAGGAAAAGCGAGCCCTGCGTGCGAGAAACTTTCACAGCTCAGGGGCGCTCCCAGGATAAGTGAGATCAAGGAGTCCATCGTTTCCCCTAGCAGGCCAGACCTCTGCGTGCAGTCGCCGGCAGAGCGGGGATTATAGACTGCAACTAAGTCTCCCCTTCCTTGCCCAGGTCGAGTTCTCTGCATCCGGGAGCCCGCGGGAAGTCATCCCAAGTGGGGGAGCCGAAAAAAGGGATGGGCACGCGCCCCGGGGGTGGAGGAGAAGCGCGGGACGAAATTCTAGATCGGAGGAGGCTCGGAAGGAAGAGGAGGGGCAACTGCGCGTGGGGAAGAGAAGGAAGAGGCTGCCGGGGAAAAAGGAAGAGAAGGGAAGGGAGGGAGGAAGAAGGAAGGCGGATAAAGAAGGGGCGAGCGGAGGCGGGCGCCCGGGGCGGGGCGGGGCGGGGCGGGGCGGCTGGCGCCTCGGGGAGGGTCTGCGGGGCGGGGCGGGGCCGCGGGCGCCCGGGCATCGGCGGGGGCTGCCGGGATTGGGGCGCCGCGGTTCTCGCTCGCTTCGGCCGCCAGGCTCCGCTCCGAGGGACACGTCCGCGCCGCGCTCGCCGCGCGCCTCTCCGGGACTTCCTGGCCGCTGCCCCGAAGCCCGACGCGGATCTCCGCAGGGCGCTGCGGGCGGGTGGCGGACCGCAGCAGTCATGGGGCTGCAGCCCCTGGAGTTCAGCGACTGCTACCTCGACAGCCCGTGGTTCAGGGAGAGGATCCGCGCCCACGAAGCGGAGCTGGAGAGGACCAACAAGTTCATAAAGGAGCTCATCAAGGACGGGAAGAACCTCATCGCAGCGACCAAAAGTAAGCGGCGACCTGGGCGCGGGCGAGCTGCGGTGCGGCCGGCAGGAGCCTCTGCGGGAGCGCGAAGGCCAGTCGCGCGCCCCAGCTCAGCCGCCGGTGGAGCCGGGAGGCCCCGGGCTCCCTCCTGCCCGGCTCCGCAGGCAGCCGGCGGCGAGTCCCCTTTCCCGCCCCTCGCCCTCGGCAGCGGCCAGAGCCGGGAGCCGTGCGTGGGAGCGCGCCGCCGGCAGCCCGGCACCCCTTGGTGCCTGCGTTCCCTGCCCGGCCCGCCCGAGGTCAGGTTGGATTGCACCCTAAAAGCTGCCCGGTCTTTCCTGAAACAGAAACATCAGTTTCACTCGCCTTGTCTCGTGACCTCTCCAGAGGACTTTCTGGGGATTCTTTGAAAACCTGCTGGGTGTTGAATTTTTCAAAAGTCCCTGAAACGACACTCTTACCGTGGTATTTTCTGATCGTTTCGGACCATCTCGTCCCGAGTCCTTCCCTGTGCCAAACCAGAAAGTCCACCTGGCCTTGTGCTGCTTTCCGCACATTCTTGACCTCCTGCGCCGGCGAGGGTTCAAAGATTGCGGCTTGTAAGGGGGAGCAGACAGCCTACCCTTTGGCTGGAACCAGCAGTGCCTGCAAATAGGGAATTTCACCCTGGTCAGGCTTCATGCCAACCTCCCTGGTTCTTCTCTGTGTGTTTTTTGTTTTTTGTTTTTTAAACTACGAAATGGCCACTGGAGAAATAGATCTCTGTAGGTATATCTATTATCCGAGGAGATTCTTTTTAGGAGGGAGAAAGGCTAAAATTCATGCTGAAACACCGAGTTGGTGATGCTGTTGGATATGGGGCGGCATTAGCTCCAGTGAGGAGCTGGGTGGCCTGACCACACCTGTAGCCCATAGACCTTCTGAGGATGCTGCTGAGTGCCCTCTTAAGATAGCAGGCAGGGGACAGGGCAGTATCCAGCTTCTACAAGTCTGTGTTGCTGGGGTCTTTATCTTTTCTCTAGTTTCTCAATTCGGTAATTCCCAGTTTTGGGAATTAGTCACTTGTACACTTGTTTGTAGATATCAACTCTGGGGAAAAATACCCTGTATCACCCTCTTCCCTACCACCCCCCCCCCCAATTTTGCATTAAGATTAAAACCTACTGAACAAACTGTCTCAAGAACCCAGCACAGTGCCTGGAACAGTAAATATTCATTTAACGAATGAGTTGAACTAAGTTTTAATAGGAAGAATTTAGTGAGCCACCCCTGTAATTTTGGGAGCAGGTCAGTCAACTTCTTTGGATGATGTCCAGGGTTCCTTTTGGTTCTCTGACCTTGTTCGTGTTGCAAAATGAAGCTTGGGCATCACTTTGGGATGTGTGGGCTTATTTGGATGATTTTTGTCCAGTGCCTTGGGATTAGGTATGTGTGTTGGGTGGGAAGTAGGGAGAGTCTGTAAGTATGTAGGAAGGAGGGAGGAGAGGGCAGGGTGTACGTGTATGTGTGAATGAATGTGAGGGAGAGGACTCCTTTCTGTGGCTTGGGTCAGTGGCCAGGGGAGTGTACATTTTCCTCTCTTACTGGCCTTAGCAGCTCCCTCTGGAGCTAGGAAGATGAGGGGGGAGGCTTTGGTATGGGGAGAGGCAGATGGCAAAGCCAGTTTGGCCACTGGTAGAAAGCTATTTATGTGACTGCATGTTCCCTCTTCTGCCAACAGGACACATGCCTGGTGTCCCAGCAGCAGCTGGTACATCTGGGGGGCCAGCTGTCAGCCTTCCTCCCCAGAATGTAGACTTTCTGTGAACTGGTCTTACTCCTTTTGATTCTTGTACTTTACCATAAGAAACATAATTTATAATCGTAAGAGCTCCCAGAAAGTATATTTTTTTCCTCATTGTGTTTGATTAACTTAAATTCTTTTTTTTTTTTAAATGTTTACTTTTGGGAGAGAGAGACACACACTGGGTAGGTAGGAGGAGGGGAGGGTCAGAGAGAGGGAGACACAGAATCCGATGAAGCAGGCTGCAGGCTCCAGGCTCCGAGCTGTCAGCACAGAGCCCGATGTGGGGCTCGAAATCACGTACCACAAGATCATGACCTGAGCTGAAGTTGGCCACTTAACCAACTGAGCCACCCAGATGCCCCTGATTAACTTAAATTCTTTCCCAGAAGACAGCAAAAAAAAAAACAAAAACTACAGCTTTAGCTCACTTGCTTTAGGCAAGTTAGGAAGACCCTGTGTTTGCCCAGCCCACTCCTTAAATTTTAATTCTAGTTCCCATCAAAGACAAGCACCAATAGGACTTAAGTCAGGGCACCTGAGTTTAATTCACCTTTACTGTGAGGGCCTGGCTACATGACAGCTGCTCAGGTCACTTAATTCTTTTGTGTTCAGTTTCTTTTGTCCTACTTCTTCGAGGCATTGGTAAGGTCCTGCAGTGTTTGGAAATTGCAGTGTAGGTCAGCTGTTTGCCTAACCAGTTGAGCCTTTCTGTATAACATCTGAGAGCCAAGAAGTGAAGGGAGGACATGAGGTGGAGGGAGTTGCTGCAGAAAGAATAACAATCAACTAGGTCAGACTGATTAAATTTTCGGATGTTTTACACTTTGTTGTGCAAAAATAGCATTTGGTGCATTTTCAGAATTGAGTTTAAGTGATTTCTGTTTTTCATTGCCCTGTAAGATGTCTCCTGGGTGCATTAGATACTTGTTGGATTTATGTAGTTCTGATGTCTTGATGTTTGAATATTCCATAAATATTTAAAGAAGTTGGAGGTGGCTCTGTGGGACTTGAAGGCTTACTGCTGGGTTCAGTGATGGTGGCAATCAGCAAATATTTAACATCTATGATTCATTAAATATTGGGATTGAGATTCGAAGAGGTAATAAGTCCAAGGCCCTTGTTCTTGAGTTTATCATCCTGTAGTTGAATTCAGTTCAATCTAGGGAATATGTTTGAACACCTGTAGCATTGTGCTAAATTCCATTTTGTTTAAGTTTGTTTTGAGTGAGAGAGAGGGTGCTTGTGTGTGAGTGGGGGGAGGGGAGTGGCAGGGAGAGGGAACAGAGAGAATCCCAAGTAGGCTCTGTGCTGTCAGTGACTCAGGGCTGGAGCTCACAAACTAAACCTTGAGATCATGACCTGAACTGAGATCAAGAGTCAGACGCTTAACTGAGCCACCCAGGTGCCCCCACATTGTGCTAAATTCTTGAAGAAACAAAGGATACACAGACACACATATTGAAAGGTTAAAAATTCAGTGACAAGCAAGTATTCTAACTTTGCCAGAAACAAGAGTTTGTTGTAGGTCAGAATGAAGACATGTGACTTGGGAGTTTGGGAACTCATTGTTTTAAGTAAGGAATAAAACCTTGTAGAACTTGGTCAGATTGAAAACAGCTGAAAAGAAACTAGACCGCCACAGTGTTTGAGGGCCATGAGGAGACCAGCTTGGAACGGGATAAAGGTAGAGGTCAGTTTCAGATTATGGAGGGTCGTAAAAGTGAGGTCAGGAATGTGGACTTTATCCTGTGGAGAATCACTGAAGGGTGTTCAGCAAAAGGCTGACATAATGGGAAAGAGATGGTTTCGAGACAGAATTTGACATCTGTGTGCAGGGCGGATTTGGACACAGCAGTGGGGGTAGGCGGGAGCTCCAGAGAGAAGTCTGGGATCATTGACTTCTGTGGTACATTTGGAGATCATTCACCCAATTCAATGGAGTCTTTGTTTAAATGGATTTTTTAGTCCTTTTTCTTTTTCACGCCTCTCCTAGAATAACCAGTGTCCTCTCTTAATACAGTCTTTCTTCTTGTAAGCCTTTCATGTGATATCTGTATAGTTTAAGATGCTTATGATTCATACAAATGTATAGCATATTTGCCAGAAATAGAAATGAGCTATGTATGCTTTTCTCACGAAGTTTACATTAGACAGTGTTGGGCGAACTTGTTCTGTTTTAGAGGAAAAAATATATTTTTTAAACAAACAGTCCTTACAGTTATTAAGCACTTACATAGTTATGTAAAATACTCTTTAGTAAGGTTACATTGTCTAGCTTTCTTGATGTGTGTTAGTTAAGCTGTAGGGCCCCTCTGAGTGAACCTGCTCTTATCACAGACCCGGAGAAGGGTGCTGATGGCAGCCAGGACTAGAATTTCAGTCTTCCAAGTCTCGGTTTTAGTACTTTTTTTAGGCCTTGATATTTTATTTTTTTACTTTTATTAAAAAAAAAATTTTTTTAACCTTTATTTATTTTTGAGACAGAGAGAGACAGAGCATGAATGGGGAAGGGGCAGAGAGAGAGGGAGACACAGAATCAGAAGCAGGCTCCAGGCTCTGAGCCATCAGCCCAGGGGCTGAAACTCACGGACCGCGAGATCGTGACCTGAGCTGAAGTCCGACGCTTAACCGACTGAGCCACCCAGGTGCCCCTAGGCCTTGATATGTTAATATTTGCTTTAATATTTACTTGATTTTTTGTTTTGTTTACTTCAGGACAACATCAGAGTTTTCTTTCTTTCTCGACATTCATTTTGGAAAGAGCGTACCTGTGTGGGCGCCCCTGTGAGTGGGGGAGGGGCAGAGAGTGGGAGACACAGAATCTGCTGAGCTGTCAGCGCAGAGCCCTACGTGGGGCTTGAACTCACAGACTGTGAGATCGTGACCAGAGCTGAAGTCGGATGCTTAACCAGCTGAACCACCCAGGCGCCCCTTTTTTTGCTTTCTTTACATTAATGTTTCAGACAGATAGTTCATGCCATAATTCCTTTCGGGGGAAATTACCCAAGTTGCTATTGCATTGAAACATATAGAACTTTGGAAGACTTAAAAGAATTTCACATCGTAATCCTGAGCCTCAGTTTCCTTATTTGTAAAACGGGACTGTTGCAGAAAGCCCAGCCTGAGGATTGAGTAAAATGGTGTGAAAGTGTTTTGCAAACGTGCATTTAAGTGTTGGGCAGACTCTATTGTTTGCCCAGCCAACATTACTTTTCTCTCTTTGGCTTGAATTTTGTTCAGGTGTCTCTACCTTTTCCCAGGTGACTCAGGGAAGGATGATTAAGGGCACTGCGGATTAGTCTAACTCCGTGTTTTTCAATCTTAGCTGACCTTTAGAATCACCTGGGCAGTGATAAAAACATGCATTCAGGGTTAAGGGTCCCAGAACTCTTAACTCCATTATGGTGAACCTATTTTCTGTGCTTGTAACCTGGTTTCAGAATGAGGATGTTTCTCAGTTCTGGTCATGGAGACGTGATAGGAAGTCTGCTGGAGACTGGGAAAAAGATTTCCTTTTGTGTGAGGAGACTCACCAAAAGGGTTCTTTACTCTTCTGTGGTATCTGGTTGTGTGGCCTGGAGCTGCTACCATCTTGGGAGGACTGAGTGGAGCCAAGGTAAAGAGTGTGGAGCAGACAGCTTACTGCATCTGGGTTTTTGATGTCACTGTGGGAGCCACAGACTATTTTATGTCTAAAGCCCAGGTCTGGATATATTGTTAAATGACCTAAGCCAGTTTGAATTGTGTTTTCTGCCACTTCACGTCCCAATATTGATGGAGAAATGTGATTCTAAATTTCATGCTGATCCTGGAATTGAGTGGAATTTAGAGAAGTATAGAAACAAAATATTATTGAAAACGTTGATAAGTTACAAATATTATTTTTCCCTGAATGTAAAAGAAGATTCAGGTATTTTTTGCCTCAAAGAAATCACCATGGACCCCCGACAAATCAGGGCATCACCTGGGGTAAGTCTTAAACTCTCTCTTGGGGTTTTACTACAGTGGGCTGGTCTCCAGTATGCATGTAGACTTTCTATAAAAATTCTGACTGGAGCTAGGAGATGGACCTAGACAGCCTTTAAAAGCTTCAAATACCTTATTTGCTGCAGGTGGTCCTTGACTCCATTTAGAATAGTCTCTGTTTAGAGCTCTCCACTAGCTATCTGTGTTCATTTAGAATGTTTTATGGGTCAGTCATCCGGTGTGCTCAGTATCTTACAGACATGTTGCGTTTTCCCTGTCCTCCTATTTATCTGTTGGGGTTCCTTTGACCACATTTTTTTTTTTTTTGCTTATTTTTTTGGAGGGGACCAGGGAGCATTGTTGACTTTTGGAAGAGGAGAAAACAGGCATTTTGTGTTTTAATTTTTAAAATAGCTGATGACACAGTGTAGCATAGAAGATTAAGAGTGCAAGTTGATGGTATTGGTCTGTCTGGGTCCATATCTTACCTCAACCACTCACTGATGGTGGAACCTAATCAAGTTGTTTGGCTTATTTATTTTTTGAGAGCGCATGTGAGCTGGGGAGAGGGAGATGGAGAGAATCTTAAGTAGGCTCCACACCCAGTATGGAACCTGATGTAGGGCTCAATCCTACAACCATGAGATCATGACCTGATCCAAAATCAAGAGTCCGATGAGCTCAACTGACAGAGCCACCCAGGTGCCCCTAGCTTTTCTCTGTTTTGTCACCCATAAAATGTAGATTATAATGCTATCCCCCGTATAGGCATGCTAGTTGGATTAAATAAGTTAATACATGTAAAGCATTAAGAATAAGCATTCAGATGTGAAATGTTAACACGTATGATGTCATTCTTTAAATTGTAGGCACATGTTTTAATATTAGGGCCTTTTCTTGCCTGAGAAACGTCTGTTCTGGCCCAGTGACTACTGGGTAACCTTTCAGTGCTTATTACCCCTAAGAGTATATTCATTCATGTCCTCATTACCAGTGACCAAGAAGATAGACAAATTTGACAAACTCTGGGAAGGCTTCTAAAGTTTGAATGTGCAGGATATTGAAGTCTTGCAAGTAAGTTGATGAATCGAAGCTAAATGGTATCTTGGGAAAACATTCTCCAGAATTTATTTGCAGTTCACAAACATTTGAAGGTGAAGTAGAAGGTGTCAGTAAGGCTGCAGTAAATCTAGCAAACCACCTGCAGCTGGGACTCCAGCAGTCAGCAGGAGGCCTCTGTCCAGAGGACTGATGGGGGGGGGGTGGTGGTTGAAGGTGACAGAAAGAGTTGTGCTCCAGGTACTGAGATGATAACATCTCATGGAGCCTTCAGATACTTAAAAATTACAGTGATATTTTTAAAGGACATTAATGTTAGTGTTTAACCTGCAGGAAACCTTGACAACTAATGGACAGTGCTTGTATTTGCTAAGGGAAATTCACGATGAGAAATTCCAGATGAGAAAAGGCAGCCAGAGACATCTCTAAGAGGGATGTACCTAAGAGCTATTAGGTAATCCTGTCATCTATGAAAGAATCCTCAAATCCCCAAAGAAGCTGTTTTGAGTCTGTGACTCTAATAGCTCTTGACTACCTTACGGTTTTGTTTGTTTTTTGGGTCATAAGAGGCAAGAATTATGAAGGATATAAAAATGGTGGGTAGTCTGCAAAGTTACCATAAATCGTACTCTAAGTGATTGCTGACTGTATGTCGCAGTGAATAGGAACAGTGTGAAAGCTTGTTCAAATCACATAATTTGTCAGTGGAGGAGCTGGAATGTGAACCCACTTTTGTCTGACCCTAAAACCCTTAACCACAATCATTAGCTGTCTCCATAATGGGGTGTAACTGCGGTCTTGTGTTAGGGGAAGTGATTATGATAAATCTTGGTTATCTGGAATGTGTGTAAACTTCATGATCTAGTTGGGAGACAGTTCTTATTAGCTCAGTACAAGGACCATGACTGAAAGAAAATTTAAGGCCCTGTAGGATGATTATTGTAAATAAAACTGGTTGCTTGTTTGTATAGGAAGTATAGACATTCGGAGATTTGTTGATTTAGGATCAGTTAGGTTCAGATCTCTACTTAAAAGAGTATCATTTCCTTCCCCTCAGTCTCTGTCTCTTAATCTCTACTGTGCCCCTCCCCTCCCCCCCCCAAGTTCCTTCTTCCTTTGTGTCCCATTCCTTCCTTCCACCCTTTGGTAGAGTAAATTTTCATTTTGTTCTCATATTTTGGCATTAGTATTTTTTGCTTTGCCAAAATTATGAAATAATTTAGAAATATATAAAGATACAGAGAATCTCATAATAACTACAAGTGTGATATTGCATTTTTCCACTAACTTCTTGTTTCATTAAGATGTAAGTTTTTGTAAATGTATATGCAGAAGCATATAGGAATAGCTGTGTCCTTAACTCATTGAAAGCACACTGTGTGTAAATCGTCTTTCAAGTAACATGTTCTCTCATTAAGATATAAGTGGTTGTAAATGTTAGTGGAGAAGCATATGGGAATAGCTCTGTTCTTAGCTCATTAAAACTATATACCATAGAGGGGCACCTAGGTGGCACAGTGGGTTAAGCGTCCTTTGATTTTGGCTCGGGTCATGATATGGTTTGTGAGCTCGAGCCCCACGTTGGTCTCTGTGCTGACTGTGTGGAGCCTGTTTAGGATTCTCTCTTTTCCTCTCTCTGCCCCTCCCCTGCTTGTGTTCTTGAGTTCTCTCTCTCTTTCTCTCTTTGGCCCCCTCAAAATAAATAAATGTAAACTGTGCTACACACATATATATTTACATAAATGTATATGAAGAATGTATCTGTAAAGAGCATATATATGTGTGTGTATATATATACACGTATATATATATATAAAATCTCATAATAAACATTTCTGTATTAGCCTCACAGGTTGGGAAAAAATTGTTCCTGTCTGCCTCTCCCCAGTAGCAACCTATCCCTTCTCCCCAAGAGGTAGCAACTGTCTCAAACCAGCATTTATTATTCCCAGACACTTTAATATATCTGTACAAATTCCTAAATAATAGCATGTTTTTAGACTTTATATAAGGGTTTTCAAACTATATGTGCAACTCCCCCTCCCCTATCATATTAGTGAGATTTATCCATGTGGATACATGTAGTAGCTCTATTTCATTTAGTTCAACCTCTTTTTCCTACAAGTGGCATTTAAAAAGACTTTGTTAATTTACGTTTTATAGATACTCTATAAAAACATGAGATGTTCTGTGATGTATCATATTAATGCATTTTTTGATTGCTACACAACTTATTAGTGAATTTATGTAGTATGAAATGATAAAGTATTGTAATTCATTTTAAAAACTTTAAACCAGTAGCTTTGACAACAATCTGTAAATAATGTTCCCATGAGAAGCACCTGGGTGGCTCAGTTAGTTAAACATCTGACTCTTGATTTCAGCTCAGATCATGATCTCACAGTTCATGAGTTCAAGCCCCACGTCGGGCTCTGCACTGTCAGTGCAGAGCCTTGTTTGGGATTCTCTCCCTGTCTCTCTGCCCCTCTTCCCACTTGCATACATATGCTCTCTCTCTCAAAATAAATAAAAAAAAATTAAAGTAACGTACCCATGAATTTTGCAGTCCCTTAGTGAAATTTTTTTTGATAAATTATCAGCTTAGTGTGGATGATCACAGGAAACCAGTTTAAGTGTCAGTTGCTGGTCTGAATCAAGAACAAACAAAAATTAAAGTCTTTTCACTTCATTAAGTTAGACTTCTTGTATTGGTATCAGAAGAAAAAAATGATGTTAATATTCATAAACACGATGTGCATTAAGAACTCTGGTACCTTTCAGTCTAGTTAGGTCAGATGAACATGATTTTTAGGCAGGGATTGGTTGGTATTTTGTGACAGGACACAAAGCAAGCAGCAACCACAGCCTGCTGTATTTGATTATCCTCATATAGGAACATGATTTGTAGACTTGCCAAGGGGATGCTTTTGTAATGAGGAAGGCTTGACATCCTTCTCTTTTACACACACACACACACACACACACACACACACACAAATCTCTGACGCTTTACATGTAGGTCTCAAGCTTCACGGGTATCACACCCGTGTTGTTGCCCTGGAAGCCTGCCTCCCTGGTTGAACTAGAATTTCCTCCTTGTGTTTCCTGAGGAAGATGTTAATCCTGTGCTACTTAATATTTCAACGGTGAGTGTGATTTCTCCTTCCTTGTTGACGTGTTCACCCATGGGCACTGTCTGCCCTTGGGTGTCAAGGTATGCATTCCATCACCATCTGGTAGCGAGTCATGGTGAGGTGTGTGGCTGGAGGAAATCAGTTTGGCCAGAGTAATGTCACTTCAGGTCTGAATACAGGCTGTTTAGTACTCTTTAAGAAGGTGAGTGTTTTTATCTCTGACTATAAAGTTGGCTCCACCACTTAGCAGTGTAGACTGCTAGACTTTGGGCAAATCACTTAGACCCTCAGTGCCTGACTTTCCGTTTCATTGTTAGTAAAATGGAGATCGTAAGAACTCTGCCTACTGGGTAGTATGATTTAATCCTGATGTTACATTTTAAAGGATCTCAGAACTGTGCCTGGCCTATGGTAGGTGTTATTATCGTCCCCATCATCAAAAGAGCGCCATTCTGACTTCCTTTGGTTGAACTTGGACACAGTTGTGGCTTACCCAGTACAGATAGTAGAAATAGTCTGTGAACACGTGTTTTTTCCTCTTTCAGGTTAACAGTATTTTGAAGTATAGTGCTGAATATAGGCCTCTCATTTATTAAAGAGAAGAAACCATCTGTAATAATGTGTTGAAATCCAGCATATTACTGAAGCTCTTTGCTTGAAAGTGTTGGGGACAAAGCCAAAGAAGTACAAGGGAGTGGAGTGTCATTGACCTGTCATTACTTTTATTTCAGAATCTGGCAGATGGTACTTCTGTCACTGTGACAGATAGTTTTGTTTTTCTTTGTGAAGTGCAGGTCAAAGGAAGCATAGCAAAAATATTGAAGAGCATGGTCTTTGATGTCAGATTTACTGTGTAACCTTGGGCAATTTGTTTAACTCCTCTGTGCCTTGATTTCCTCTTGTGTAAAATGTGGATAGTGGTTTTTCTCCATAAATGTGTCTAGAAGTAGTTAATTATTTCTAAAGTACTTTGAAAACTGATTCATAGTGACCCCTGTATGTGTTTGCTAAGCATAGGAAAAAAAATTAAAAATCTTTTCACAGTTATCACTATAATAACTTCATTCATGACAGCGGGGACAAAGTTATCCCTATAATAACTTCATGACAGCGGGGACAAAGTGTCATCCTAAGTCGTTAAACTCCACCTATTGTGGGCAAGTTGCTAGAGGCTTAACAGTGAACAGAGATCTTGTGTATCCACGCAGAAGTCAGAGTTCCGGTGGGGCAGATGGAGGATTAATTAAGCATTGTCATTCATATTGTTGAGTAAGATTGGGATGCTATGGCCATAGTTAAGAGGACTATCTAGGGAGTCAAAGACTTCAAGAAAGTAGTAACTTCTAAGCTGAGGCCACAAGGAAAGCTAGGAGCTTTCCATGCTGAGGGTAGGGAAGAAGGATTCTCCAAGCACAGTTAAATGCATGCCAGAGGCCTGGAGACTGGAGAGATATTGTGCTATAGGGCTGGAGGGACAGCTCTGGTAGCCAGGGAGAGAGGCCACAGCTCCTGCCCAGTGAGAGCAATGGGGCTGCAGAGCCAACAGGGGCAGGAGTGAGAAGGGCCAGGTGAAGGAGGGTAAGGACTTCAGGCTTCATTTGTAACACAGTAGGGAGTGATGAAAACGTTTTGAGCAGAGGACTTTGGCATCATAGGAGTTGCATTTTAGAACAGTTTCTCAGGCAGAGGTTTTGAGAATGCCTTTGAGGAAAGGGAAACTGGAGGTTGGGAGGTCACTCACCTAGGCCAGAGACTCTGGTAGCAGATGAGGCTGATTCTTTAGGAGGGGTCAGGATACAGAGGCTGCAAGTTTTGGTGGGTGATTGGGTGTGGGGGTTGAGGAAGGAGGCACCCAGGAGGATTCCTCAGTTCCTGCCCTGGGCAGTTGAGTGCTATTCACTGAGGTAGTCCAGCTAGAGGAACAGGTTTTATGGAGAGAGGATACATTTTTTGGATTGGATATGTTGAAGCTGAGGTGCTTCTCAGCTATCCAGTGGACACATTCAGTACTTTGCTTCCTTTTTTGAGTATGTATTTCAAGAACAAGGAATAAAGCTAGAGGCAAAGATTCTGGAGACACAGCATATAGGTAGGAAATGACACCATGCAACTGGATAGCAAACCTGCTGGGAGAGAGATGTAGACGCAGAATGCAGTGTGCCTGGGCAAATCCTGGGGAACACAACTGTTAAAGGGTGGGTAGAAGAGCTTGAGGGGGAGATTTGAGAGCAGTAACGATTGTGGGGGGAAGAAGTGGAGAAGGTGGAAAATTTGGCTAGGGTCGCACAAGTCACAGACAAAGTAGGAGAGAGGAGACAAGGTCGCCTTACAAAGAGGACCAGTTCTAGCAATACAGGTGACATTGCATTAAGCCAGTTCATTGGTCAAACAAAACAAGAGACTCTCAACTATAGAGAACTAACTGATAGTTACCAGAGAGGAGGTGAGTGTGTGTTGGGGGGGGGGGGGCGCGGGGGGGGCTGGGTGGGTGGAGATGGGTGAAGCAGGTGAAGGGGATTAAGAGTACACTTGTCTTGGAGTGCCTGGGTGGCTCAGTTGGTTGTTTCTGACTTGATCTCTTGGTTAGTGACATTGATCCCTGCATCGGGCTCTGTGCTGGCAGCATGGACTCTCTCTCCCCCTCTCCCCTGTGCGTGGACGCTCGCTCTGTCCTCTCTCTCTCTCTCTCTCAAAATAAAAGAGCATTAAAAAAAAAGTACATTTGTACTAAAGAGCACTGAGTGATCTGTAGAAGTGTTGAATCACTATATTGTACACCTGAAGCTAATATAACACTGCATGTTAGTTTTACTGGGGGAAAAAAAAAAAGGACGGTGACATTGGTAATAACTGGGAGATCAGCTTATGGCACAGCAGGAATGGGAGCCTGACTGCAGAGGGTATGAGGAAAATAAAGGAGCCTCCCAAAGTATTGGTTAATGAGTGAGATTTGGACATTGCTAATGAAGGTATCCAATGGAGAGGAGGGGATTGAATATTCTGGGAATATTTCAGAGTACAAAGTATTTCTGAATGTAGAAGATGGAATTCAGATTCCAGGTGAAGGGGGGACACGCCTTTCATCTACTTCACTCCTAGAAGGGGTGGAGAAGATGGGTGCACACTCAGGCACATTTGGAGATTTGTGTCAGGACATTGAGGATGTTCTTACCAGTAGATTTATTTTCTCTGTGAGGTGGGTGGCAAGATAGTTTTCCGTAGTTAATTGTGTTTTAATTTCTTCCCCACCACATTCTTTGGTTAATAAATAATACATGACTTGTAGGACTTTTGTCTCATAGTCTGTTTGAAATGGGGGGAGTGGATGGAATCTGGATGTTAAACTGAGAATAGGTAATTGGAGGTAGGGAGAAAAGGTGGGAATAAGATGTCTGGATAAACAATCACTAGGACATTAAGAAAGTGCCTCTATTCCAGACTTTATTGTGTTGGCACTTAAAGTCGAATACTTTATTCAAACAGTCTTCAATCTTTTTTTTTTTTTTTTTTTTTTTTTAAGAAGTAAATGAAAACACTGCTGATTTTTCTGTTTTTATCTCCATGGAATCATGATGGTTCCCTTTGGATGTTTACAGAGAAGAAAATGCCTCTGGCAACATCTGAGAAGGGACTTTAGGCCTTTAGATTTCTACCCCTTTGTCCAAGAGAGGAGGAGGAAAAGAGCCTGTTAGAATTTAGAACGTATTAAACTATCAGCGAGCTCAAAAGATCTCTCCTTCCTCTTTCCTGGCTAACTACTTAGGTTCTAACAAGTTTAAGAAACGATCTCCGGAAGAAAGAAATGCTTACGATGACTGTAATTCTTCAGATGCAGGGGTGTGCAGATGGCACCCCTCTTCCCTTTAGCCCTGGCTGCACTGGCTGGAAACCACTGCCTGGAGATGAAGGGCAGAGGCTTTCAGGCTCTTCAAAGGGAGAGACTAGGAGTTCAGTGGGGAAGTTCCCCCCTTGTATCCCTAGAGCTAGAGTTGGTGTCCTCTTTTTGTGGAAAGCACAAGATAGGGTTCTGAATTAATCTGCGCCCTTTTCCTTTCTTGACAGTTCGAATTTTTGACATAAAACATGCGTTACATCCTCATTCACTTCCTTCAGTTGCAAGTGAGAGAAACCCGATTAAAATTAGTTGAAGCAAAAGGATTTCTTGGCTCCTATGAGCGAAGTCTGAGGAAGAGGGCTTGCTTAGGTACACCTGAATCCAGGGGTTCCCACAGTGACATGTCTGTCTTTGCATCTCTAGCATTTCCTTCAGTTGGCTCCACCCTGAGATTGGCGCTCTTGCACGGTGATGAGAGCTTAAGGCTTGCGTCTTTTTTTTTTTTAATTAAAAAAATTTTTTTAAAAATATTTATTTCTGAGAGAGCACAAGCGGAGGAGGGGCAGAAAGAGAGAGAGACAGAGAATCCAAAGCTTGCTGTCAGCACAGAGCCTGACCCAGGGCTCGAGCTCCTGGACCGCGAGATCATGACCTGAGCTGAAGTCAGACGCTTAACCGACTGAGCCACCCAGTCGCCCCGAGTCTTGCGTCTTTCTTATTGCCTGGTAATTGCAGAGAACAGTGACTCCTTTTCCTGAGAGGAGTTGTTCTCAAAGGGATGAATCTACCCCCTTGGAGATATTTTTGGTTGTCATAACTGGGAAGTGCTACTGGCATCTAGTGAGGAGAGGGCAGTGATGCCTTGCTGCTTTACGTCCTGCAAGCACAGGATAACCTGCTACAACAAGAAATGATCCAGCTTAAAGTTACTTGTGCTGAGGCTGAGAAACCCTGCCTTAGAAGTAGAGAGACCATATATAGTCCCTATCAAGATGCTTTTAAGTAGGGGACGCCTGGGTGGCTCAGTCAGTTGAGCGTCTGAATTTGGCTCAGATATTGATCTCAGGGTCCATGGGTTCGAGCCCCGCATTGGGCTCTGTGCTGACAGCTCAGAGCCTGGGGCCTGCTTCTGTGTCTCCCTCTTTCTCTGCCCCTCCCCCACTCATGCTGTGTCTCTCATAAATATAAAAAAAATTTAAAGATGCTTTTAAGAGTGAAACTATGCCGGACAACCGGGATAAACTGGGATCGTCCCGGGTAAACCTGGACATGTGGTTGTCCACCCTAAAGGCCCTGTCAGTACCGGCCCAGTCTCTGAGCATGGCACATGGTATAGTTTGGCCAACTGAATGATGTGCCTGCCACCGGGTTGAAGAAGCAGGCATCCAGTGATTATCTTTGTGACCAGGATGCTAAGGCTCACAGCAAAGGGATGTGTAGAACATAGGAAGAAAAGCAGACATCTAATAAGTAAGAGAACTCACATATTTGAAAGTGACTTTTAGACCTGTTTTGATCTGGACCTAGAGACTTTATGTGACAAATGAAGACAGTATGACTTACTAGTCAGGTAAGTTTGCCGTGTCTTTTTTCCCATTGCTTGGTTGATTCCTTTTTTTTTTTTTTTTTTAGGTTTATTTTTGATTTAGAGCACAAGTTGGGGAGGGGCAGAGACAGAGAGTGAGGGAGGGAGGGAGACAGGGAGAGAATCCTAAGTAGGCTCCACACTGTCAGAGCCTGATGCAGGGCTCGAACTCATAAATGGGGAGATCATGACCTGAGCCAAAGTTGGACGCTTAGCTGACTGAGCCACCCAGGTGTCCCTTGGTTAATTCCCTTTAACAAAAATAGAGAAGGTTAGGAGAGATGAGAGGTGGAAATGAAGGCTGGGGTCTGTGTGACTTGCCTGGGTACAAGGTTAAGGTTGCTGATACAATGTGGTAGTTGGGGTCTGTGCCTTCCAGCATTTAAGGTCAAAGTATGGAGCGACTGACACTTTTTTTGGTCATTGTGGAAAAAGCGTAGATCAGCATAGCTAATATTTATAATATTTTAATTTCTGATCATCCAAGAAAATATTTTAAAAATTAAATAGTGATTTGGTGGCTTAATTTAAATTTCTGACACTGATACAGTGCTTCTCTTTAGTTTTGGAGAAATAAAGTATTGCTAAGGAAAACTGATGTTTGTGAGTGTAATTCATCTTGCACTGTGGATTGAGCAATTTTACATTCTTTTTTTCCTTTTAAAGGAAGAAGGAAATAAAAGGGGGGGCACCTGAGTAGCTCAGTTGGTTAAGTATCCAACTCTTGATTTCAGCTCAGGTCATTAGCTCAGAGTTCATGCAGTCAAGCTCTGCATCAGGCTCAGCACTGACAGCAAGGAGCCTGCTTGGGATTCTCCCTTTCCCTGCCCCCCCCGCCCCCCTCCCCGCCTCTCTGCCCCTCCCCCACTCA
>NC_064811.1:122736988-122758223 GCF_023721935.1 Panthera uncia
CTCTCTGCCCCTCCCCCACTCATACTCTGTGTCTCTCAAAAATAAATAAACTTAAGAAACTTTTTTTGAACAGAAATCAGAGCAGATTTTTTTCCTTTCCATTCATGTATATTCCCTCAATTTTAAGGTTGAGATAATCCTGTAAGCATGTAGAAAAGTTGTCTACATAAGTTCATTTTCTTCTGAATTGCATGATGGTTTCTGGAAATGGAAACATTTTCCCTGTGTCCATTTTATTGTGAATGCTGGATAGTATCTAGAGCAGAGATGTGAAAGGAGGTAAATGACCTACTTGGACTATTTTCATTGCCAGTCTAGGAGAATTGTGGCGGTTAAATTAAATATTTATGTTGTGAACTCTGAAATCTTTGACAGTTGACTGCTTGTCTTAATTGACATCATCTAACAGGCTGGTATGTCTATGCAAAACTATTGGTGAGCGGTCCGACATCCAGAAACCGGATGTATCACTTAACCACAGTTAACAGGTTTTTGTTTGCTGTAAGATGGTTTGGTGCCTGTTGCCAGCATCTGCCAGAGTGTCTGCAGTACTGATTTACCTTGACAATCATGGAACAAAAGGTTTTAAAAAGTGCTGCTTTGTCCAGAGAACACAGAGAGGCAACTTTGTAAAGACCTTCACATTTTGTGACTTTGAAGTTTTCATTCCACAAGCTTTAAAGCTGAACGTGGGGTTGTGAGTAAATGTACTCCCTCAGTTCTCACTGAACAAAACAAAGGAACGGAGTGGGAGTGGGTTCCATGGTGGAAGCTAGTGGCATCGGTGAGCATTTGTTTGACCTTTGGAAGGTGCTGGAGGGCACCTTTTTGAATGACATGTGTACCAAAACTGAGAATTTATATTAGGAAGAAAAGTTGGAATGGAATGGAATTGATACGTATTCAGCCTTGTGGGCTTCTATTGTGTGTGTGTGTGTGTGTGTTCTTGTGTGTGTGTGTGTGTGTGTGTGTGTGTGTAATCTAATCATATTTTACATGTGACTAAACTATGCTTATTATTTAGGAGGGATCAGTGATGATTCCTTTAAAATGAATAGTCATCTCCTAACCTATTTTTGGCATGTGGATGTGAATATCCATTTTTAGCTGTTGGATTTGTTTAAATGAAGGTGCATATAAAATATCTTCAATTTAAAATAGCAGTGAGTAGATTACTATTGTTTTAAGTTGGAGATAATAAATTTTGTTTTAATTTGCCTCATAATCTACTTATCAGTTGAGCTTTTCGAAAACATTATCTGAGATGTACTAAAACATATTTATAAGTTTCTAAGAATAATAATAATTGTGGTTGTAGTAGCGGATAATAGGTTTTTATTTAATTTTTTAGCACTTAGTGAATAGCTATATAAGCTTTTCACATGGGTTAGCATTTACTTGTCACAGTCTTATTTGGTGCTCGTTCTTTAAAAAAAATTTTGTTTAATGTTTATTTTGGGGGGGAGGGAGGAAGGGGGAGGGACAGAGGGAGAGAGAGGGAAACACGGACTCCGAAGCAGGCTCCAGGCTCTGAGCTGTCAGCACAGAGCCCAACGCAGAACTTGAACTCACAAGCCGAGTCGTGAGATCATGACCCAAGTGGAAGTTGAAGTCAGAGGCTCAACTGACTGAGCCACCCAGGTGCCCTGGTGCTCATTCTTATAGTAAATACCATTTGCAACTTAAGAAGCTGGGTTTTCATAGGTTGAGTTCGTTGCCCAAGGGCACTTACCCAGAAAGGTATGTGCCCCCTGCCAGTTGCACACGGACTGTGAAGCCTTTAGTTTCTAGAAGAGCATACATTATTGCCATTGATAACAGAATTTCACAAGCCTTATTTACAGTATTATCTTGTGTAAAGACATGGGGTGGGGGAGCAGTTACGTTTGCAAAGTGCACTTAGGAAATTAAAAAGTTTTCTATGAAGGTGATAGAACTTCCTTTAAGCTATTAAAAGTTGCAGGAAAGGAAGTCATTTTTAGATGATCTGGAACAGTGGCTATACTATTCTATTTGTTTTACAAGAAATGAAAAAGCTTGTGGTCATTTGCTCTTTAACCAAAGCAGAATTTGAAAAGTAATGTTATGGTTAATGATCCAAAGGGTGTGTGGGTTTGTTGTGTCCTGACAGCTTGCTAGGGTTGCCATTTTCAGCTTCTCTGTCTTACCATGATAAGCAGAGACCTGGAGAGACCTCCAAAGATCTGGAGGATTTATTCCCTTAAAGGGAAAGACATGTTTTGTGAAATGGATGCTTTACTGTTTATGCCAGTAATGCCTCCTTGCTTAAACTTGTTGCTTATTTCATGCCCCAAATTGTATTGCTCTCTTATTTTCTTCACAAGTAATGACCCTCTTATTTTCTTCACAAGTAATGACCATTTCTTTTCTTTGTGGATGTATTTTCATCCTTTTTGGTGATGGTATTCTGAATGTATTTACCCTGAAATAGATTTTTTCCTGGCTCATCTATGAGGAACTTGCTCTCCAGAAGTTTAAGAATTTTGTCCAGGGGTGCCCGGGTGGCTTAGTTGGTTAAGCATACAGCTTTGGCTCAAATCATGATCTCACAGTTCATGGCTTCTAGCCCCGCATCAGGCTCTGTGCTGACAGCTCAGAGCCTGGAGCCTGCTTCAGATTCTGTCTCCCTCTCTTTCTGTCCCTCCCCTGCTTGCACTCTGTTTCTCTGTCTCTGTCTCTCTCTCTCAAAAATAAATAAACATTAGAAAAAAATTAAAAAGAATTTTGTCCAGAGCCATAGACAAAGACATTGTAGTTAATTTAAAAAATACTTTGGGGCTTTTTAATCTTTAATCTAGTGAATTTCAGTTAAAGTCCTGGTCTCCTAACTCTTGCCATGGAGCTGGAAGGAATGCCTGACCACTGTATTCTAAAAATGAGGAAACACATCCCAAGTGGCCTCTAAGATATCTGCTTTGTCCTGTCTGTTGGTTTCTTGACGTTCATTTACAGTGTTGAGTTTACACTGAAGTCAGTTTTTTTTTTTTAATTTTTTTTTTCAACGTTTATTTATTTTTGAGACAGAGAGAGACAGAGCATGAACAGGGGAGGGGCAGAGAGAGAGGGAGACACAGAATCTGAAACAGGCTCCAGGCTCTGAGCTGCCAGCAGAGCCCGACGCGGGGCTCGAACTCACGGGCAGTGAGATCATGACCTGAGCCGAAGTCGGATGCTTAACCGACCGAGCCACCCAGGTGCCCCTGAAGTCAGTTTTTTTTAACTTTTTTTTTTTTTTTTTGAGACAGAGAGACAGGGTATGAATGGGGGAGAGTCAGAGAGAGAGGGAGACACAGAATCTGAAACAGGCTCCAGGCTCCGAGCTGTCAGCACAGAGCCCGACGAGGGGCTCAAACTCATGGACCGCAAGATCATGACCTGAGCCAAAGTCGGACACTTAACCGACTGAGCCACCCAGGTGCCCCTGAAGTCATTTTTGAATTTGTTTATTTGCAGTATTAATGAACAAGTAAATGTGGGAATC
The DNA here is from genome assembly GCF_023721935.1 of Panthera uncia. Lineage (NCBI taxonomy): Eukaryota > Metazoa > Chordata > Mammalia > Carnivora > Felidae > Panthera > Panthera uncia. The sequence continues at coordinate 122,740,491 of NC_064811.1, forward strand.
ATATTTAAAGGGTGATTTTTTTTCCCCTTTTGAAACCATTTTCATGGTGCTTACATCATAATTGTGTACCTTGAAAACTTAGATGTGAATGAGCGAAAAATTTGAGACTTAACCATTTAATTTACCCGAATGAAAGCTCTTCCTCTTGATGCTTCATTAAAATTGAAGTAGGGAAGTTAATGAATTGAATCAAGATGATGTGACATTGTTTTGTGGTTGGGATTTCCATTCATCTGCCGCTACTGGTCTAATAAAAACTGAACATTCTGGAAGCTTTGCCCCTAACCTTGCTCACATGCTGGATTCCAGTACACTTTCAGCCCCCTCGAGGGTGGTGGTATCTTCTCTCTATCCTTTGCCAGTACCTAGAATAGTGCCTGGTTCTTAGGTTTTTGGATTAATAACTTGCTGTGAGTAAATGCCTGTCTGGCTCCTGGAATGTTGGAAGTCCTTGAAGTCTGGAGAGGTTACGTGACACCAGTAAAGACACAGATAAGAATGTGAGAATCCAGAGCCTTCCATTCCTGTCCAGTTTCTGAGCCACTGATGTGAGACAGAAAGTGCCTTTTGTAACTTTGTATAGTGTCAGAGGTGGTACAATCTGGTTAGAAAGTTGTTTTGGCTTTCACAGTTGATAAACGTTTGGAGCCTGAAGACTGGCTTATGAGGAGTTAGGGTGCAGTTAGGATAGCATTCAAATTCTCCGGAGGGCCTCAAACTGTCTCCAGATGGAAAGAAAGCTCAGGGTGGTTACTGTCAGAAGTGTGCATTTCTTTTGGTTGACTTTTTATTGTCAATGTTTGTTTCTACTTAAGCTGAAAGTTGTATACAGTTTGTTGTTGTTATTTTAGTCTGTCTCCATGTAGAGATAGTGTGGGTGAATTTTCACTGTTACATATGTGTGAAGATAGGGTGTTCGTGTTTAATTTGTTTCACATAATGAAAAGTAACAGGAAAAAGACAAAAATAGCAATTTTGCTGCATAGTACAACTTGTACATTCTTTTATTAGATTTATAATAGAACCGGGTCCCTAAAAAATATTAAAATCCTTTCAAACTTATACCTTTAAAAAAGTCCCAAGTAGTCCCACGATTATGCGCTTGATTAATCTTTGACAAAGCAGGAAAAAGTATCCAACACAACAAATGGTGTTGGGAGAACTGGACAGCAACATGTAAAAGAATGAAACTGGACCACTTTCTTACACCATACACAACAACAAATCCAAAATGGATTAAAGACCTAAATGTGAGACCTGAAACCACAAACATTCTAGAAGAGAGCATAGGCAGTAATTTCTCTGACATGGGCTGTAGCAACTTTTTTCTAGGTATGTCCCCTGCCGCAAGGGAAACAAAAGCAAAAATAAATTATTGGGATGGCATCAAAATAAAAAGCTTCTACACAGCAAAGGAAACAATCAACAAAACTAACGGGCAGCCTGTGGAATGGGAGAGGCTATTTGCCAATGACACATGTGATAGTTTAGTACCCAAAATACAAAGAACTTCTAAAACTCGATGCCCCAAGACCAAATAATCCAATTAAAAAATGTGCAGAAGAAATGAACACACATTTCTCTAAAGACCTAAGGTAGCCAGTAGACACATGAAACGATGCTTATCACTCCTCACTCCTCGTCAGGGAAAGGCAAATTAAAACAACAATGAGCTATCACCTCACACCTGTCAGAATGGCTAAAATCAATAGTGCAAGCAATAAGTGTTGGCAAGGATGTGGAGAAAAAGGGAACCCTCTTGCACTGTTGGTGGGAATGCAAACTGGTGCAGCCATGCTGGAAGGTAGGGAGGTTCCTCAAAAAGTTAAAAATAGAACCAGCCTACCACCCAGCAGTTGCACCACTGGGTATTTACCCAGAGAGTACAAAAATAGTCAAAGGGATACGTGTGTGCCTATGTTTATAGTAATATTATTTACAATAGCCAAACTATCGAAACAGCCCAAGTGTCCATCGATTGATGAATGGATGAAGAAGAAATGTGTGTTGTATAGACAATGGAATATTATTTGGCTATAAAAAAGAACGGGGCACCTGGGTGGCTCATTTGGTTAAGCATGTGACTCGTGATTTCAGCTCAGGTCATTATCTCATGGTTCGTGGGTTTGAGCTGCACATTAGGCTCTGTGCTGATGGTGTGGAGCCTGCTTGAGATTCATTCATATTCTCTCTCTCTCCCTCTCTCTCTCTGCCCCTACTCTGCTTGTACTCTCTGTCTCAAAAAAGAAAAGAAAAAAAAAAAAAAAAAAAAAAAAGGGATGCCTGGGTGGTTCAGTCGGTTAAGTGTCCAACTTTGGCTCAGGTCATGATCTCGCGGTCTGTGAGTTTGAGCCCCGAGTCAGGCTCTGTGCTGACAGCTCAGAGCCTGGAGCCTGTTTCAGATCCTGTGTTTCCCTCTCTCTCTGACCCTCTCCCGTTCATGCTCTGTCTCTCCCTGCCTCAAAAATAAATAAATGTTAAAAAAAAAAAACTTAAAAAAAAAATCTTGCCATTTGCAACCACAGATTTGGACCTAGAGATTATAATGCTAAGTGAAATAAATCAGAGAAAGACAAATACCATATGATTTCACTCATGTGTAGAATTTAAGAAACAAAAGAAGAAAAGGGGGGAAAAAAAAGAGACAAACCAGGAAACAGACTCTTAACTATAGAGAATAAACTGATGGTTACCAGAGAGGAGGTGGGTGGGGGATGGGTTAAATAGATGATGGGGATTAATGAGGGCACTTGTTGTGATGAACACTGGGTGATTAAAATAAGAACTTAAAAAAAATTCCCAGAAAGTACTGATAAAATACAAGCAAACATCTTACTTAAGCAAAACCAAAGCTGTGATATTAGAAGTACTTGTTATTTTAAGCAGAACAGAATGTCATATTTTTCCTTATTAAAATTTTTTCTTACATAACCAGTTCATGTGAAACCTTTGAAACTTACTCTGGATGTTCTGTGTTCATAGCATCACTTCTCATTTAATTTCTCCTAGAAAAATGCAAGGCAACCCATTCCATTTGACTGTAAACAGGAAGGGATCCTGGCTATAGGAATATCAGTGCCATGTTATCAAAAAGTAACAGCTCTTTTTGAAAACATTAACGTTAGGGTTTTCTTTGTCAAGCTGTGGATAAGGTATTTTAAGGAGTAGCTATACTTTTGGTGTTATAAACACCGCACATAGATACTGCCCTGTTGTTCTTTTCTTATGCTTATATAGGTAGGGATGTTACGTATATGGATGTGTGTGTAGTACATTGTGAGTTAGCTTCTGTGGCTGTTTGCTGTGTATTTTGTCTTTGGTTTATATTGCTGTATTTATCCTGCTTATGTCTTTTTTTTTTTTTTTTTTTTTAAAGAGTGAGCAAGTGGGGGAGGGGCAGAGCACACGTGTGAGAGAGGGAAAATCCCAAGGATGCTCCTGACTGTCGGTGCAGAGCCCCACTTGGGGCTCGATCTTAGGAACTGTGAGATTATGACCTGAGCAGAAATTAAGAGTCTGATGCTTAACTGACTGAACCACCCAGGTGCCCCACGTCCTGCTTGTGTCTTGAGAAGCAATGCACGAGTAACAATTGGTTGTGTGTAACAGAAAAGCCAGTAGACAAACCTTGACTGAGTTGGTGTTTTTTTTTTTTTTTAAGTTTGTTTGTTTATCTATTTATTTAGAGAGTGAGAGTGTGTGTATGCATGCAGAGAGGGGCAGAGGGAGAGGGAGAGAGAGAATCCTAAGCAGGCTCTGCGTTGACAGCGGAGGAATAAGATTCAGGGCTCAAACCCAGGAAACTTAAGATCATGACCTGAGCTGAAATCAAGAGTTGGATGCCCAACCGACTGAGCCACCTAGGCACCCCTTGGTATTTTTTTTCTCACAAAGTAAGTCAATAGTATGTGGTTGCTGGCTGGTTGTCAAGACTCAGGTTTCTACAGATTTCTTGGCCATTTCCTCATGGTTACAGTATGGCCCAGCCATGACACCCCCCTTTCTAGGGGAACAGGAAGAGGAAGAAGTAATAGGAAGCAAAGTGTATATCAGAGGCTTTCCCAGGAACCTCCCATTAGCTTCTACTTATATCCTGTTGGCCTCTGCTTTCATGTGACTTCCCCTCACTGCAAGGGAGTCTGGAAAAGGGTTGTTGAGGAAGGCGAGGGAAGAGAAGATTGGAATCCCTGTTGAATGAGACACTTCCTGGACCAACCAAAAACAGTTTAGGATCTCAATCGTGTTTCTCTATCAACTTCAATCGATAGGTCTTCACTGAACACTGTTAATGTGAACTCTGTTGTTATTGGTCTTAGTGAATGAGAGAGAGCTACAAAAATATAATGTATTGTCTTAGAATTTACACTCTAGTTATGGAAACAAACATGAAACAAAAGGTTCTGTGGAATTAAGTGCTGTGTTTTCTCACCAGATTTTAAGAAGAGATGCCTTCATGGATACATGGTATAATTAAAAAGGCTCCATGGAGAAGGTAGCATTGACTTAGGATGGGCTGATGGGAGGGATAGAAATTTTTGGGAAGGGGGAACGTCTTGAATACCCAAGGTTATTTGGAATGTAGTGGAAAATTATTAGGGTCTATGGGAAGGATGAATGTGGAAATAACTTCTGCCTTAAAACAGAACTGTGTGCCTTAAAAAACAGAACTTCTGCCTTAAAACAGAAACAGTTGTGGTTTGGGAGTAGGAAATACAGAGATGTGCTCTTTAAAGGGGAAAATAATCAGGCACTCCTTTATGGATCAGGGAGAACCTGGGGCCAGGAAAGACTGTGGAGGGCTGTCCTGCTTACTTTCAGAACTGGGACTGTGGTCCAGGTTGGTGGCAGAGCAATTGGAGGGGGAGAGAGCACCAAAGGGTGAGCGATGCCAAAGGAAAGTTAGCAGGACTCCATGGCTTCTAAGATTTGCTGAGAAAGCTAAAGCAAAGATACTGCCTTCAGCTTGGTGCGCTAGGAATAAATTAGAGACCAGAACCAGAAAGTCCACCGGAAACCCAGAGCAGTCTAATTTGAACAAAAGGTTTTGTGACCCAGCTGGTCTTCACAGTCTAGGTTGTTCTGTGTCCACCATCTTGACTTCCTTTTATCCACTTCAATCAGTTCTGTTTGTTCATAGTTTCCGCTTCCTTCAAATTTTGGCTCATTCACAGGCTGCTTCTCTTAAGTGTTCTAGCAGCCTCACTGTCCTCCACTGTACATCTGAGTATTTCCATATTTTTAAGTCAGCATCCTATGATATTGCCCTTGTTTGGGGAGAGGTTGTCTGGCAACAACTCTTGGGAGGTCACTGACCACCCTGTCAGTTGTCTGCTCTTGGATCTGGTGCCTGTCCCTTCAGCCAGTTGTGACCTGGGATACAGAGCAGGTTTGCCCAAGCCTGCCACCTCACCAGCACCTAGAAGAGGAGGGGTCGGCTGATGGAGGGGCAGGCACGATGTAAGTGCGAAATTAGTACAGATGCCACAGCTTGCTGTGAGTTTTGTAATCCTCTATGAAGGGCAGCTATTTTCCATCTCACTCTATGAAGACTGTGGTGCAGTTACGTATGCATGAGCCTTTGGTTAATACATTTTTATTTGGTTTATTTTATTGAGATATAATTCACTTTGTTGAATTATAATTCACACACTATTTGATTCATCCATTTGAGGTGTACAATTCAGTGGTTTTTAGTATGTTCACATATATGAAGCCATCTCCACAGTCACCTCTAAAAGAAGCTCTGGACCCCATTGGGCTCCTCTTTTTTGTGGCCAATATTGTGTAACATGCTTCTACATTTCAGCCCTTTGCTGTATGAGGCCTTTTTTTTTTTATAGGACAATCAAATGGTGAAGGCATATTTTTAAATTTTTTGTAATGTTTGTTTATTTTTGGAAGAGAGAGACAGAGTATGGGAAGGGGAGGGGTGGAGAGAGGGAGACACAGAATCTGAAGTAGGCTCCAGGCTCTGAGCTGTCAGAACAGACCTTGATGCAGGGCTCGAACCCACAAAGCGATTGTTACCTGAGCTGAAGTTGGACACTTAGCCGACTGACGCTTAACCAGCTGAGCCACCCAGGCGCCACAAGGTGAGGCCTTTCTGACCACAGTGTTTCAGTTGGCACTCTTTCCCCATTCTTTCTCCCCCTTGCCTGCCTGTTATACACCAGAGCCCATATCACCTGATATATTTTATATGTGTATCTGTCTGCTTTTCTCAGAATGTAAGCTTTGTGGCAGTGATTTTTGCCTGACTTAAAATATCCAGTACATGGTAGGTACTCAGATATTTGCTGAATGAATGAATGATTAATAAATTGGTTTGTTAGGCTTCCAGCCGCCAGTGTTGTGGTTTTAGCTGCTTAGATTTTCACAAGAACCAGAAGAGGTAATTGTATCAGGTACCTGTCCAGTTGGCATAGAAATATTACAGATGATGATATGGAGATCCCAAGAGCTTAATACCTTGTCCAGATGCACAAGGTTTCTACTTGGTAGGGTCAGGGGTAGACTGAAGCTCACTTGAGGCTTGGGCTAGTCCTTCAACATAAAGGGTTTGTCTGTCACCGAGATCCATCCCTGGCCTTCTGAGAGACTCAGTCTGTTAGAGAAACCTAGAGGTTCTTTGTTGCTGATTTCAACCATTGCTCATTTTGACCCCTCCCATGTTCACTTGTGCTGAACCCTAATTCATTTGTATTCTCTCTCTCTCTCTTTTCCAGACTGGGTTCATTTTGAGACTCTTGTTTCCCCCAAATTCTCCCCTGGAAGTTCCCTGTTCCATCCCTTTCATGATAAATAACTTAAAAAGGCAAAGAAACAATGTAAGAAAAAGATCTATTAATTTTCTGACTTAGTTAATTAGTAGTAGATGGGGTGCCTGGGTGGCAGTTGTCCAACTCTTGATTTTGGCTCAGGTCATGATCTCACAGTTCATGAGTTTGAGCCCCGAGTCAGGCTCTGACAGCACGGAACCTGCTTGGGATTCTTTCTCTCCCTCTCTCTCTTCCCTTACCTGCTCGCTTGCTCTTTCTTTCTCTCAAAATAAATAAACATTAAAAAAAAATATTTGGTAGTACAAAACTAGTTGAAGAAAAGATTTTGTCGTTTGTGATCGGTTTCCCAAGACCCCAGTTAGATGCTGGGTTGTGTTAGTTTCTTTCAGGGGTGATAGGAACACTGTGGCAGGGTGGGGTGGTGGTTGGGGCTCAGGGCTGGGTGATGGGAGCCTCCAGGTGGAAACCATGGATGGAAACAAAAGCCTGGGCATGAAGAACCTTCGCTTGAGAACTGGAAAGGAGTTGTTTATGGGTAATTATTTCTGAGAGGCAGTTTATTTGATAAAATTATCATCTTTTTTTTTTTTAAGTTTATTATTTTGTTTTTTGAGAGACAGAGCACGGAAGGGGCAGAGAAAGAGAATCCCAAGCAGGCTCCGCACTGCCAGCACAGAACCTGATGCAGGGCTTGAACCCATGAACCGTGAGATTATGACCTGAGCCAAAATCTGATGCTTAACCTGCTGAGCCCCTCAGGTGGCCCAGATTATTGTCTTTACAGTAATCTGGAGTTAAAATTGTTTACAATTGTTGAAGCTTTCTCCAGGGCTTCCCCCTTTGTAGCAATAATGTCTTCACTGGCCACAAGTCTGTCCCATGTGTGTTTTGTATTTGTAGATGGCTTCTTTGGCACTTTTTGGGTGTGTGTGGCAACAGCATTCAATTCAAATCGCATGAATCTGCCACATGACTTAGTGGTTCCTCTCTGATTGAAAACTCGTGTTAGGGTTTGTTTTCCCTCCTCTCCAGAGGAGCAACAGAAGTCTTTCATGAATGGAAGGAAGGCTGTTACTGGGGACCTAGCCATTCCTTCAGGCCTTTGCATTTATCCGCTATGAAATGCAATTGCATGGAATTCTGCAACCAAATAAGAGTGAACAGTGTGAATTGGAAGATCTGTCCATCCATGGTATGTGGGCTAGTTTACCTTGCACAGTGCTGGACTCTTAAGGTTTTGTGCTAATTGGTGGTAAGCAACTTCCAAGGTGATTTTAGGAAGGCTTTGCAGGACAAAAGAAGAAAGAAGACTAAATGAGTTGAATTAAATGAGTAACCACTTGCTTTGGCTGTTCTGAGCAGCAGCAGTATCTTGTGTTCAGTTCTCTGGACTCTGGTTTTTATGCTTATGCCTAGATCAGAAACTGCAGATTGTCCACCATCAGAAACTTCCTCCTTTTGAAATGTAAATGTGATATCAATTAATGTATTCTTATCTCCTAATGGATTACAGTCTTTAGCAATGATATTTTTTCTTTCAGCTTATCGAGGTATAACGGACAAAATTGTAAGATATTTAAAGTGTACAGTGTGATTTGATACATACGTGCGTTATTACCGCCAGTACTGATCTCCTTTGTAAGGTGAAGCAGACATAGAATGATAACCTGATAGGGTTAGGTGTAGGAAAAGGAAGATGAGTGTTGATGAGTTTAGTGAGATAGCCAAACAAATGAAATGCTGTGTTTATTTCTTTGTGACCAAGTGGATTGGGGTAGGGTGGATTGTTACTAATCAAAGATTAGTTGTTGCTACTCACCTACTCTCTGCCCTGTTTGCTGGGAATTATGAAGGATAACAACAGATTTTAGTAATTGAGACAGGACGTAAACTGTGACAGGACACAAATACAAGGAAAGTAAAACAAGAATGATATAACCAATTAATGATACAATATAAAAAGACCTATAATAAGTATGTGTAAGATTCATTGCAAGTTAGATATTATAGAATAGCATTTCTCCATTCTCATTATGCATTAAAATCAAATAGGAATGTTTTAAAAAATGCTGATGCCTTATAAAATGATTGAGTGATTTTATTTGGTTGCTTTGAGATGGAGACTGGGCATTGTTTTTTTTTTTTTTTTTTAATGTTTATTTTTGAGAAAGAGCAAGCCAGCTCGCTCTCATGAGTGAGCAGGGGAGGGGTAGAGAGAGAGGGAGACACAGGATCCGAAGCGGGCTTTGCACTGACAGCAGAGAGCCCAATATGGGGCTCGAACTCTGGAACCTGAGATCATGACCTGAGCCAAAGTCGGATGCTTAACCAACTGAGCCACCCAGATGGCCTGAGCATTGATATTTTTGAGAGCTCTTGAGGTGATTCTTATGTACAGCTAGGGTAGAGAATAACTGGCATAGAGGTGAATTAAGCCTTACAAAGGGAGTGTTTCCTGAACTTTAGTGGGAATCAGAATCACCTAGGGTGCTTATTAACAGTGTGGTTTCCTGGTCTCCACTCAGATTCTCTCTGGAGTATGAGGCAATGTCTTGGGCCACCCTTTGAGAAACATGATGGTAGGTATAGAATATTGGATAATAAGATCACTTGGCACTGAATAGGGTTGGACAGGTTTCATGTAAAGTGGGACATGAGCAAGTGTCTGAATAATGCACAGGATTCAGAAGAGCAATGGGTGGGAAAGTAAAAGGTATATTGGGGCATAGATAGAATTGGTTTTGGTGGGGGGAGTAATGGGAGATGAGGTTGCAAGGTAGAAGCCTTCTGTGCCACTTTATGGAGCTTACATTTTGCATTTTTAGGCTTGGAGAGACTTGAGTTTGGAGAGTATGGCCTTCTCCAGTCCTGAGCAAGCTAGATCAGTAAACAACATCCAGAGGATAGGTGTCCTTGGCACTATGGGAAGTGATTGTTGTATTGGAGGTGACTTAGGAAGTATGGTCTCATTTCACATTGGCCTGCTGAAGTAATAAAATGGTGACACTTGAACTAAGAAACTCTAAATTTGGAATAAATTAATCCAGCAAATATTTGTTAGGTGCCTTTTATATGACCAATATGCTGAGGACCAATAGGTTATTATTAAAAATTTTTTTTTAAAAATGTTTATTTACTTTTGAGAGAAAGAGAGAGAGAGAATGAATCCAAAGCAGGCTCCAGGCTCTGAACTGTCAGCACTGAGCCCAGTGCGAGGCTCCAACTCATGAATCGTGAGATCATGATCTGAGCCGAAGTTGGATGCTTGGCTGACTGAGCTACCCAGGCGCCCCCATGTTATTTTGAATAACATACTAGAATTCATTGTTGGTAACACATTTATAGAATTTCTGCAAACTCACCAGATCCCAACCCATCAGACTATGGAGGAAAATAGCAACTGTGACTTTCATTTGTTCACAGATTTAAATATCCTGGTTAGGACTTACTGGAAATGTTTTTTTGTGTTTTTTTAAGTTTATTTATTTATTTTGAGAGAGAGAGAGTGTGCATACACTCGAGGAGGGGGAGGGGCAGAGAGAGTGAGGAAAAGAGAGAATCTGAAGCAGGCTCTGCGCTGTCAGCACAGAGCTTGACCCTGGGCTCGATCTCACAACTGTGAGATCATGACCTGTGGGCTCATGACCTGAGCCAAAATCAAGAGTTAGAGGCTTAACCAGTTGAGCCACCCAGGCGCCCCTGGAAATGTTTTAATCAGGATAACTTGCAGTGTTTTCAATGATCTTGATTTGACAAATACAGTTGTTTTGGGTTGGAAATATTACCAGAGTAATGCTGGAAGACTGTTCATTGAGAGTTTTTAAAAAAATGTATTTTGGGCCACAGCAACCTTTGAATATCTAGTATAGGCAAGCGTTGCCTTTTCGCAAAAATGCACAGATACGTGTAATCTTGCTTATAATTTAGGGCTTTTAAATGCTGTGAAGTCAGTTTATAACCTGTGTAGGTATTCACAGACTTCAAGTTAACACTTAGAGTAGACCATGGAATAACTTTGATGTCATGTGCATTTTGGAGGAGTGGAGAAATATAGGTGTTTGTGACATTTTCTGTTCTTTTAATTGTTCACTATAAATCATTGTGACCTGTGAGTAATTTAGCATCTATGTAGCAAATGGTTTTTGAGTGAAGTTTGCATAAGCCACAACCAAAGTATTTGCATATCCTAGTACTGTAATTAAGTATGCTTTGGAACAGGTGTGTGTGTGTGTGTGTGTGTGTGTGTGTGTGTGTGTGTGTGTGTGTATCTCAGTGTGCCACATCCATTTGCCCTCCTGACAGGCTGCAGAGTATTGAGTTGGTCTGTTGTTAGGTCTCCTGAAGTAAAACACAAGATAGGATTTAATCTAGCAATCCCCAGTTTGCTTTCTGAGGATTGCTATTTCTGGTAGAAAGAAGCTCCATGAAAAGAGTCTCTGAAGACAAAGTCCTTCTGTAACACATGACATGTTCTATCCTGTCTGGGAGATATACTACACATGTGATTATATTAAAGGAAGTCTGGCAGTAAAGAAACCTGTTTAACTTTGCTTAAACCTATTGATTCTTAAGCTTGTTTAATCAGGCTCTCTCTTCTCAAAACACTCTTTAACTTCTCAAAGATAAATATTGTGAAATAGTAATTTAGCTTACTGTTATCAAAGTTGGCCGCATGAGATATAAGTGAACGCTTAATGTGTGTGAGCTGCAGAATTTGCTTTTTTGGAAAACCCATCTGGAATGAATTATGTCGGCACTCTGGGTGAGAATTTAGTCTCCCTGCAGAAGTAGGGTCAGAATTTTGAAAGGCATTCTGAGATGACCGAGCTTTGCCTCGACAGTACCTTTTAAAAATGGCCATATTTACTGCTGTAATGAAAAGGTTATCAAGAATCATGTTGAAAATAAAACAAAACTTTTATAGTTTTCTTCCACTAACAACCTGTGCCTTTTGCTCAATTGAAGTCCTTTCCCCAGTATAACTAGCAAATTTGAAAATAATACTGATAAGGGTAGAGGATCAGGGAATACTGTATTTGAATGATCAAGGGAACGGGTCTTAAATAACAGGGTAGATAAATTAGAGTGCTTTATGTATGAAGGAGCAAAGGTAAAGAATTATATAGACTTATGGAAGATATTATATATGAATATACAAATACACTAGGAAGTCACCTCCCCTCCCATATGGTATAGATCTTAAGGCAAGAAAATTTGGTGTATTTTATGGATTATTCCTTCTTAATAGTTTATAGATTAACTACTTCAGGAAGATTTTCAAATATTTAATTGATTTAGATCACATATGAAATACTAAATAAACATCTGTAATTGGCCAGTACCCTAGCTGCTGAATATTCAGAAATGGTTAGGATATGGCTTCTGCTCTTGAGAGGCTCATAATTTTGGTGGGAGTTGCTTTCTCAACGTAATTTTCCTCTGGGTGGCACTTTTTCTTCTCTGGATCTTCTCTCCTGCAACCCCTCCCTCCCTCCATTATTGCTACCTACTACTGCTAGCCTAATCAGGCTGAATGAATCATGGAACTGAGCATGTGAGTACTTACATTGCTTTATTGTATTGTGAAACACTTTCTGATAAGAAATATAAGTGGTTTGAGTGTCTGGAAACATTGTAAGCCTACTGCCAAATAGTTCTGAGGAATCCACTGTTAATGTCAACATGAAGACTTGTTGGTGATTTGCCAATTCATTATTCCTATCACAGTGGTCTCCCTAGTTACAAAAAAGTCCTTGACATTTTGGATTTAGTGAATTTTACTTTTCTCAGGAATAAGAGGCTTTAGCATGGTCTCATAATAAAATTGTCATTCTATGAGCCTTCTCTGCCAAATTTTCCATTTTTTTTCAAAGACATTTTCTCCAACCCAGTAGAAATGGATGATAGAAACTGTAGAGATGGCAAGAGTTTGATGTCAGCTTTTGTTTTTGAAAAATTTGATTTAAATGCTAGTTGCTACTTAAAAATGAAGGGGAAATAAATGATGCAGTGGTGATACCCATATTGCTTTCAGAACTGGATAATTCTTCAGGTAGCACCAACCTGTTCCATAATGAGGCATTTTCTCACCACATATGGTAGACCACATATGGTCTTTAGGGAAGTTGGTAAATATTCTCAAAATTTTTTTAAAGTTTATTCATTTTTGAGAGACAGAGCGTGAGCAGGGTAGGGGCAGAGAGAGAGAGAGGGAGACATAGAATCCAAAGCAGGCTCCAGGCTCTGAGCTGTCAGCACAGAACCCGATGCTGGGCTCGAACTCAATGAACTGTGAGATCATGACCTGAGCCGAAGTCGGAGGCCCAACCGACTGAGCCACCCAGGTGCCCCAAGTTAGTAGATATTCTTGAAGAAGGAGGAAAAAATGGAAGTTATTCATTGTGGCCCATAATTTTAAAACTTAAGGTAAACCCCTAACTGGAAAGTAAGAGTAAATTTGTAGGCATCTAGGTTCTTATATGTCTCTGTTCTGTATTGTTTTCCTCATAATATGGATATTAAAAATAAACCATGCATCAAAAATTTATTTCAAATAGGATTCACAGTGCTTTTCTTTATTTACATCGTAAATTCCCTATTAGCTAACGTTCTGCTACCTTGGAATTTCCATATATTAAGAGGTTCTTTTTACAGCGATGATTAATACTTAGAATGATTACCCTGAGGATCCACAAAATCCTCTTGAATCATCAAAGATTATATTCAGTATAGCTTTAATGCCACACACTTATTGTCTTCTAATTGTTTGAAAATTGAGAATCTGTGTTTTTTTTTCCCCCTCTTGGCTGAATGCCCCATTTCCTGATCATTTCACGTAAGAAACTGTAGGATGCTATCACGCAACCTGATTTCCTTTGCTACCCTAGTTTAAAAACCAGTGGCTGTAATTAAGAGATATGTTGTGGAGGTTCACAGAGGAGCCTGAAGTGACTTCTACTTTCCTAACCATGGCTATGGAGTACAGCCTTGGGCTAAGAATGATTAAAAGACGGGTATTGAAAAGTCATCCTACTGTTAATGCACCTATTCCAGATAACAACATAGAGTCCCAAGGAAAGCAAGGGAAAGAATATTATGAAGCCGTCCCCTTTGATCACAGAGATGTAGTGTGTGTTCATGGGTAGCTACTCCCTCCTAACCTTATCGTCACTTCCTTGGGCCAAGTCATTATCAGGTCTCACTTGTGCTACTTCATCAATCATGTAATTGGGGAATTTGCTTCAGTTTTGAACTTAATTCCGGTCCGTTAAATTGCTGATATATAGTATTGTCTGTCATTGCACTCAGGAATTACAGCCCTCATCATGTTATGTTATGGCTATATCTCTGGATCCTGCATTCCAGGTTAGTCACTTGGTATAAATAGAGTGGTCACTATTTATTAGTACTTACTTTGGGCCCGGCTAAGTATTCAACTTGCAAAGAGTAGTTTGTGTTTTGACCTAGATTCAAATTCTAACGATGCCACATACTAGCTATGTGACCTTGATCAAGTTACTTAGCCTCTCTGAGCTTCAATGTCTTTTTCAGTGTAACAGTTATATTAATATGTTGGGGTTGCTGTAGCAAAGTACCCCGGATTGGATGGCTGAAACAACATAAACTTATTTTCTCACAAGTCTGGGGCTATAAGTCTGATATCAAGGTATCTGCATGATTTCCTCTGACATCTCTGTTCATGGCTTAGATAGCTGCTTTCTCCCCGAGTCTTCATGTGGTCTTTGGCCTGTCTATTTGTCCTAATCTTCTCTTATATGGACACCAGTCACACTGGATTAAGGTCCATCCTAAAGACCTTATTTTAATTGAATTACTTTTTTAAGGACTCTGTCTCTAAATACAATCACATTCTGAGGTACTGGGAGTGAAGACACCAACATGATGAATTTTGGGTGAGACAGTTCAGCAATGAACATAATAATAGCTGTGAACATAATATGTGTTGTGGTGAGGATTAAATGAAGTAATATATGTCAAGGCCTGGCCTGAGTACGAGCTTAGTGCATGCTCAATATTTTAATGTTTATTTATTTTTGAGACAGAGAGAGACAGAGCATGAGCAGGGGAGGGGCAGAGAGAGAGGGAGACACAGAATCCGAAGCAGGCTCTAGGCTCTGAGCCATCAGCACAGAGCCCGATGCGGGGCTCGAACTCACAGACTGTGAGATCGTGACCTGAGCTGAAGTGGGACGCTTAACCGACTGAGCCACCCAGGCGCCCCAGTGCATACTCAGTATTAACCACTCTGTGCTGGGGGTGGATGGAATCTTTGTTTTTTGTGTGTTCTAGCCAAGCATAAAAGTATACTTTGGTGGAATTGTGCTTTGAATATCTAGGTGTGTCTTTCCATAAGCTTCTTACCTCCTTTACCCCCCTTCACGCAACCAAATGATGTGCTTCCAAGGTGCTTGTGTTCTCTTCTGAGAAGTTCTCTCTGCTTCTGCTCCCTGCCCAGCAGGGCATCATCTCCACTTTTCAGTGTAGCAAGGCTTTCCTTCCTCCCAGTTGGCAGGAATGTCAGGCTTCTCCCAAGCACAGCAGTGCACTTTTTTGACTCCCTCTCTCCTTGGATTCTTTCAGTGTTTCCACCTGGCAGTAGTGTGTTTCTGCCATTTGACACTTTTCAAACATCACGGTTTATGTTTTTTAGACCTGCTCTTCCCCCTCTCGCCCCTTTACTTAGCAGTACCCCGCTCCCCACCACAACCACATTTCTACACACAGACCAGAGGTGTAAGGCAGGGTGGGACAGAAGAGCAAGGAAGCAATGTGAAAGAAAAACTAAACAGAGGCCTGGAATGACTTAATGTTTTTGTTCAGACCAGTGCCATGTGGCCTTTGCCTCATGGTGAATGAGTGGTAATTCCTCTGAGGACGTTCTCTTGAAGCATAATGTTTGACAAGGCATTAGCCAGCATTTATCATCCAGAGAGTTTCACATAAACACACATCAGTTTAAAATCCTGGGGTATTAATTGGTCACAAAATCATTTCACTTGTGTACTTGTAGGAGAAGATATGTGCTTTGTAAGTGTTTAAAAATCTTTGACGGGCATTTTCATTATTAACTGTAGAGGAGTTTCCCACAGTGTTCTCTCAAGTTGAGAAGAAGGCTTTCTAAATGTCGTTTTCCAACTGGAGCTTGGTTTCCTGAAAACTATTCTTAGTGTGGTGGATGAGTGCAGCTGTTCATATCTTAATATTTCAGTGTGAGTCATTGGGTGGGCGGAACTGATTAGAATTCCAAATGCGATACATACAGGCGGTTAGGTGGAACTCTTTGGGAATTTACTAGGAGAGATTTGTGACAGAAGTCCTACATTCTGGAGTTAAGTGGTAAAAAGAACACTTTAAGTACTAGGTATCTGAATAAACGTCTTCTGCATTTCTTTTTGGTTTTCTCTTTTGGTTGGTGGAAGGGAGACTTTTCTTTATGTTAAGAAACTGTTAATACGTGTTGTCAAGATAGGGTTCTTTGAAAATATTTAAAATAACACGCTTCCCTTCGAAAAAGATGCTTGTTTGTTATGGGTCAGTGTGACCTTATTTTCATGATTCATATATCTGTTCGAGACATGATTTTTTTTTTCTTTTTAAACACTTTACAAAGCTTTATTGTAGTTCCACTCAGTTTACCACAAATTTGAGTTTTGCTCTATCCCAAACACCACTTGGGAAGGGCAGTTATATTTATTGAGTGGAAAGTAGCTTTTGGGCTGGCTAATATAAACATCCCTTGGAACATTACCCAGTGTAACAAAGGGGGACAACGGAAAGGTTCATATTTTAGGATTCCAGCTGCCCAGTGACAGCTTGGGAAGCAGTGTTATGTTTTAAAGTTTGTGTTAGGAATCAACCCCAATCCATAAGTGGGCTTGAATGTTACATTCTGAGTTATGACATAAAGTGGCATTGTAATGTTTTCTAGGATGTGGTACCCAGGGTTGCCATGATGTCGTAAGTCAAGCTTTAAAAACAATGAACTGTTTTTCACGGGTGAAGCTTAAAACAGTCTTTTTAAAAAGCATGTGCTCTCCATAATACAAGCCATAAATCAAAATGGAATGATAGGGAATCCCTTAGAGAGGGAAAGAGGGCTCTTGGCTCTCCACCTCAGGTCTTCAGAATGTGAATCAGCACAAGTAAGAAAGTGGACAACTCAGAAACAGAGGCATATTTTAGAGCTCCTAGAAGCCCTTTAAAGGATTATTTTCATTTTCTCAGCCATTTAGCCCTTGATCAGTTCTAGAGCATAGCCTGAGCCCTTGATCAGTTCTAGAGCATAGCCTGAGGTATGTTTGGAAGTCATTCATGAAGTAGCACTTCTGGTTAGCCATGCAGTCTTGAGAACCTGATTGCCTGGGTGGGTCACACCGGGTCCTGCCATTCAAGCTATGTGATCCTGGGAAAGTTTCCTACTTCTCTGAGCCCCATTTTCCTCAGCTATAAAATGGGTATCATAATAGCATTCATAGAGTTGCTGTGAGAATGAAATGCATTAACATATGTAGGGCACTTGGGGCAGTGCCTGGCACAGGGCTAGCCCTGAATAAATGTTGACTGCTATTAGCAGTCACATATTATCTTAGCACATATTAAATACCCGTATTTGACCACGTGCAGACCAGGTGGATACCTAGCAGCATCGGTGTCCATTCCTGACCTAATTTATCCTGGGTTCTCCAGCTAAACTCTGTAATCCCCAGGCTAGGTAACCATGAGCTCTTATTCTTAGTGGAATCTTCATGCGAGAATTAGTTTCTGCAGGTACTTGATGTGGCTTGACAGGTTTGGTTTGGTGGTGCACATGACCTGGGCTTGTGTCTGTAGGGTTTAAAAGTATGTCTTTAGGTGGGGGTTAGAAGGGCGATTTCGAGATCAGAGGGTTTTTTTTTTTTTTTTTTTTTTTTTTTTTTTTTTTTTTTTTTTTTTT